>NC_045752.1:7526738-7548775 GCF_008692095.1 Etheostoma spectabile
AATTAGAACTATGAAACAAGTATTATATATTCTGGTTCCTGCTTTTCATTTAAATCAGGAGAAACTTGTTGCAGTCTGTGACAGTTATACAAAGCATGATAAAATGTACATTTAATAGGATAACAGCTGAATTACCTTAAGAGAGCATTGATTAAAAGTGAGGTCTTCCTAAAAGAATTTACACTAAGCTACATTTTTTTGATTTGTTGTTTTATTTCATTATAAATGGAATATCTTTGGGTTTGTTGATCAGACAAAAGACATTCAAAGATGTGACTATGAAAAACATGGGATAGACTTTTTTTCTGATTGTTTATTGACTTTGTGATGAACTGAGAAAACTGCTAGTTGCAGCCCTATTGTAGATTAGCAGATATTATTTCTTGTCATAAGACAGATGTTTACACTACTCTCTTTAGCTATTCTAATCTTTTTACTACTGGATGTTTACTAGCGTATATACTACGTTCTTGGTAACATTTTAGAGGCAGTATATCTTATCTGACATACAGTACTTTAACTACTTTACTTGAGCTGTGTTGAGAGGGAAAGAGCCAAAACATTCAATCAAATGTTCAGGTTGTATAATATTATTTGACCAGATACTTTTAGGTTATTTTGCAATGGCAAAAAAGTGTTCATGTTACTGAATAAAGTTACAAGATACATTTATTTTGCGGTCCTCTGAGTGATTCTGATGCAATTTCACCATGTCATCACTAATAAAAAAATAAATCTTAAAAATGCCCCACTCACCCATTGATCTCCTTCTTTTCATAATTTTTCCATCAACATCACTTTCCTGTGCCGTGTTATGGAACAACTGATTCTTCCTTCTCACCTACAGAAAACCATAGACAGACAGACAAGTGATAAAAGCGGAATAAGAAGAGCAAGACTGGACTTTTGGTGTGTCTGTGTCTGTGTGTGTCTCCCTCTCTCAGTGTCACTTTGGCTCAGGGTCACCTCAAGTCTCTGCTTTGGCTGCACACTGTATGCATTTTCTCATAGAAATTACAAATGATATTAGCCTCGAGCATTTGTGCCAAGAGAAGCCTAAACTTGACGGTTTGCAGCGGTGGTTAGTCTCGCTTTTCAACATTTTTAAGTTTGAGTAAGATAATCTGAGGATTTTATTGCAGGAGTGTTCTCAGTTGCAGATAACATCTCTTTGATATTGCTGACAGATGGAAGCTTTCTTCAGGCTGCTCACACATTCATCATTTAATGCAAAGTCAACATGCAAGGACTTGCTAAAAGACACTAAATCTGTTGTGTCAATGCAGGATGTTCTCATGAACCATTCATATATATCGCCAAGAAAAGCAGTGCACTGTAATTCATCTGGATTCCACGTATTTATTACTTTATGCACCACATTGACTGCCGCTATATAACTTGCTACAGTCTTCATTGGGAGTAAGTGGGGGTGGATCGGTGGGTCCTAAAACACAGGGCTTTTTAAGCAGGGGAGTGGAGTTTGTGTCTTAGAAGTTGAGGGGAAAACACAAGACTTTCACCCAGGAAACGCCTGTTTGTGTCCTGGGAGTGCTACTTAAGGGGACCAGTGTTTTAATCCAAACCACAATCACTTGTTTAACATTAACTGGTCATTTTGTTGACTAAACTAAACTTCCGTCGCCCTATGACGATCACCTCTTGCTAGCTAAACTTAACTGCAAAGACCTTAACTTCAGAGGTTGGAGGAAGTCACAAGTGCAAGTCACAAGCGAGTCTCAAGGCACTTCGGTGAGACTCAAACAAGTCAAGTCAAGTCCATGCAATAAGTCAAGCAAGTCCTACAGTAAAGTAGGTTAAAGGTTCTTGCTTTCTAGCTAACGTTAAACCAGCCAATTAGTTACCTTTCTTTGTGGTTTTGGTAGTGAGGGATGAAGCGAGATAATGTGGGTCTTGTCCGCTGTCCTTACTACAGTCATCAACTACATAGTCAAGGAATCCAAGCATTATTTATGCATCATGGGAGGTGGGGAAAACTAGTGGGGAAACTAGGTCCACCATGTTGGTTACAGTTGGAGGAGCGCTGACACTCTCTCATTATTACACTCTCACTGTGTGAAACAGAAATTGATGGAAGATTTTTTAGGAAAGTCAAGACTGCAATCTGTCTGAACCGGAGATCATGTCTATCATAAGTATGTTGTAGATTTGGTATAGTAGGCTCACAAAACACAAAATACAGAATAGAATGTTTTATATACAGTAGCTTGATATAAGTGGCTGAGCTCATCTCCTTTTGCTCTGGCCTCTTTTCGGCTGTGACTGTGCATGTGAATAATTCATAGCGAGGGAATGTAGTGAGTGAGAGTGAGCAGAAATCAACAGTTCTCAACCTTGGGCTGGTAGCCACAGGTTTCTGCTGACAGGTGAGATTCAATTAGTTATTATTAATTGTACAATTAAATTCCTCCTGCTGTGCAGCTCCACAGAGATCCCTTTGTAAGAGAGGATTACAGTGGCAGTAGACAATCATTAAATGCACACAAGCAACGTAATAATTGTGTTAAAGTGCTCACATTATGCTTTTTTACTGTTTCCCTTCCCTTTATTGTGTTATACATCTTTTTGTGCATGTAATAGATTTAAAAACTAAAAAAGTCCACCCCAAAGGGAGTTACCATCTCCAACAGAAAACAGTGTTCACAAACTGCTCCAAACAGCTTTACTATAGTCCAGTCTTTACTTCCGTGACAAACGTGTTTCACTTTGTAACACACGTTGTAATGCTCGCCCAGCTGCTAGTGTGTAACGCCCCAACCTCTGCTTCTGACTGGGTAGTAGTCCTTACCTAGCTAATGCGCATGTGCGACTCACAACAAAGTATACTCAGTAGCTAAAACAGAGCTCAACACACAGGATGAAAAGAGGAGCTGCAGCAATGTGCAGTACAACAAAAATATCATGTTTTTTGAAAATGAAACTATGTTAACCTATTCTGATTGAACCTCTAAATACAATTATGAACCTGAAAATGAGCATATTATGAGCACTTTAATATTGTACACAGAGGGAAACAGCTAACCTGACTCGGTCCAAAGGTAAAAAAACATCTGCCTACCAGCATCTTTAAAGCTCAACAATTGACATGTTGTATCTTGTCTGTTTAATCTGTACAAAACATAATTTCAGCCTCTGAAGAAAGATGTACAGTAGTATGCCAGTTTGACTGCCTGGGCATGAAGACAGCATCCATGCACTAGAAAGGAATCCCAAAGAGCCTGCCCTGCTCTCCCTGGTAGGAAGGCTGGAAATCTCAGAAGACACAAAACACTTATCTGATGAGTGACACTGATGAGCAACACTTGTGAACCCCCGCTGATAAATTATGGTCAATTTGTGCAAAGAGACAATCAAATACTTTACAGATTACTGATTGCACCTTAAGGCCCCAACAAGTAGAGTTTGAATAGCTTGATGAAGATGTTAAAGGGAAGCTGTTTCAATTTGTGTAGAAGTATGGCATTTTCTGAGATGTTCTATTGTCGTTTTGATAACAGCACAATGATTCTTAGTATTATACTATTTGGTTGAACAGTAACAATTTATAGATTCTCTTTTTCTACATATTTTCTTCTCTTCCTGAATTTTAAGTGCAAACAAATGGTGTTTATCTTACAACTAGACAACATTATGGATTTCTTGGGATGACTTCTTTAATAGTCTGTGTAAGAGTAGGCGTTAGATTATTATTCAAGATGAGTCATGCAGGAAAAAGGTTGGATGAGTGAACCTCGTTTTAAATATCATTTCAGGCATCCTGCTATTGTTGTGTTAGCTCAGGTCTTTCCTCTCTGCCTGCCTGCTGTCCTCCCACTCTGCTGTCCTTTATAACTATTTATGTGTGTTGAAGCAGGGATGCAGACTGGTAATAAGTTGGAAGACTAGGAGTGGGGGAGAAGACACAAAGCACTATAACAACACCATTAAGCTCTTTTATATTCAGAGGCTAACATATGGACATAAAAAAGGCAGTAGAGCACCTCCAAGGCACATGAACAAGTTTCACATAAATAAACCATACCTGAAGGGGTGACAGCTATATAGACAGAGGTAGAATTATGTTAATGCTTTAAAAATGTTATTATATTTTTCAACAAACAGACCTTGACCAGTCCGTTACATAAATCAAAAAAATGTAGTGTCAGTGGTTGTTTGTGGCAAAGGGTTGTGTTTAATCTGTGCCTGGGGAAAACCAATATATAGCAGACTAGATTTAGTCAGCAAGTGTTGTGGCATATTTACCTTCAGTTCTGGTATTTGTTTACTTCAGTGCCTGGCTATCAGCTCTTGCCAGCGCCTGTGCAATTTTGCTCTGTGCCTTGGTTTTCTACACAGGTCTGCGAAAGGCCTTGGAGAGCAGTTGAACAGAATCACTTTAACATTCCTGCACCTTTGCATGAAGACTCCCATACAGACCGCACACAGGAAGCACTGAAATCTAAACAAAAGGCACAAATACTGTACACACACGCTAACCTGTCTGAAAACCAACTGTCTGTGCATAAGAGTGCTCATGTAATCTGTTTCTCAACTTGGAGGAAGTGAAGCATTAAATCACTGCTAACCGGACATTTTGTGCACACTTTGTGCTGTGACTAACACTTTGTAGATTTACATTTCCTCAGAACCCACAGAGCGGCATGGCAGGTTTTTTCTGCTTTATTTCATATAGTCTGTATTTAAGCTCTGATCTGTGTCTGGGTCACTTTTGGATATCACACACTTTTATCTTCCTTTCAGGGTGAAAAGGTGATCTATTTGTTATATCCTGATGATGAAAGTCCTCAGCAAGGACACGCCCATCTAGTGATCATATCCTCCTCCTGTTCCCATGGTAACAAGACAGGAAAAACTGGCATCAGGTGAACGCGGCATCCCTAATTCTCTTGTCTCGATCTTTCTCTTAGACTGCTCCCTTTCTCTTGCAAACTATCAGTCTTGTCCATCGGTTTCCTGCATGACCTTAGTGCTGTCCTGACAATGAGAGGCTACAGTTGCTATGGAGATAACGATCTCCATTAATGAAATTTAGTTAACATCTCTACACACAGACTCACTTCTGA
Source organism: Etheostoma spectabile (assembly GCF_008692095.1). Classification (NCBI taxonomy): domain Eukaryota; kingdom Metazoa; phylum Chordata; class Actinopteri; order Perciformes; family Percidae; genus Etheostoma; species Etheostoma spectabile. The sequence continues at coordinate 7,531,820 of NC_045752.1, forward strand.
GCAGATGGCAATTCCACAAATATCATCACTCTGCCTCCCGCGGATAACAATTAGTGTTCATGGCTGCTGTTTGTGCAGCCACAAACGCCGGGCACTGCTTTGTTGCAATATTGTGATGTGATTGGACAATTTTAACAGTGGTAATGTTGGGCTATTTTGCTTTAAACATGATTAAAACAACTGAAAGCAATTATGCTATCAATTCTAAAATGTTCCTCCTTTAATAACATAACATTATGGCAAAATTGGAGATCCATGTTCTAGCTGAGGATGCTTGAGGTTGAACACTCATTACCACTTACAGCAGTATCACCTTCTAAACCTTCATTAGACACTCTTGACAGAATATATTTTAAGACACAGCACCGACCAATGAAGCACTCTTATTTGCTTCCTTTAATATTTTATAGGATCATCAAAAAGCCTGAGAACCATCCGGTTATATTTAAAGCAAGATGGTGCTTTTTGGGGTTAAAGGGCCAGAGATTAAGGGAAGTGTTGCAGCAGAAAATCAAAGGAAGTTTGGTCTCCACTTTGGTGCTGGAGGAGCAGTTTGTGCCGAAACAGGCTAAAAAAGGACATGATAAAAAAAATCCATTAATTAAAAAAAACCAACACCCTTTTCTGCTCCGAGTTAACTTCTAAGTTGATGTAACACCAGCGCAAGAGAAAGCAAAAAGAGGTGACTCAGTTCATGTTTAAAAATTGATTAACCATAACCATTAACAAGACAGCAGGCAGCAGAACTGATATAATATGACATTAATAATCCTGGGTGAACTATGAGATCAATACGTAGCAATTAAATGACTCATTGCCTTCAAACTGTTGATGAGTCTTTTACCATCAACGCCATCAATTTGCTAGCATTAGACTCTTTAATTGCTCATTTGTGCAGGAACTGGAAATCATCAGTTTTCCCCTTAACTTTTTTTATTCAAGAATATTCATGGGCACAAGCATGAAAGCCGGAGCTGAAGGTGCTTGAAGTTGTGCCGACACCGAAGAGGCCAAGGGTACAGAGCAATGCCCTCAGTGTAGTGCCAGGGAAACGCATGGTATGCCACCAGTCAGTCGGAGTCGGATCATCTCTATTCTACCTTCTATTTGGTATACAGTACATGTATATGAAAGAGAGAAACGCGTTCTCCATTTCCAGCCACCATTCCCAGATTTCTACTGGGGCATTCAGGCTAAAAAGAGAAAGTATTTTATTCTCAGTATGCCGACAAGAAGGAGAGTGATGCATTATCCAAGTGCACCTGTACTGTGGTGTGCATGCTGTCATTGTTTGGCAGTAAAAGCATCTCTCCGGAGCCAAGGTGTTTTGTACTCATGAGTAATGTTGCATTTGTCCAACTACCTAAGGGCCTCATTGAAGGAGATGCAATGTCCCCTGTATCCTGTCTGATAATCATATGTATTCCAGCTGTTGTAATGAGACTCAGACTGCAGAAAAAAAGAAGAAATGAGGAGCTAAATCACTGAGGAAGTGACAGCGATTTTATTGTTCACCTTTCACACAGCCATGCAATTAAATAAGCCAGTCATCCCCAATGGCAGACACGGGTTTCTCATTTGTGACTAATTACTGCATGTATTTAGAAGTCAAGAAGGCAAAAAATACACACACACACACACACACACTCTCTCTCTCTCTCTGCCTGTTACCCACAGAGTTGGCAGACCAAATTGACTGAAAAATGACCTCTGTCTATTAACTACGGGAGACTCTCCTGTGAGTCTTAGTCCCCTGACGTGACTCTAAACACTCTCACCCTCTGACTCGACAGCACTGTTTCAGACATTTTGCACAATTTATCTCTAGCTCTTCTAAGGGGACAATCTTCTTATCAGTGGTATAATATACAGTAGACATATGTTTGGTAACGCTTCAGATGACTCCAAATTACAGTTTTATTACTAAGTCAATATGTGGTATACTTACTGGGTCCAAATAATACCAAGGATAAATATAAGTATTAAGAAAGAAGATGAGATGTCAGAAGATGAGAGGGTAACAACTTGCTTAAACTTTTAATTAATTAGTACTTACATAATAACAGGAAATAGAGCTATTATTAATGGGGTGCCAATATCGCAATAACACTGGTATAATTGACTTTAAGGAAAATTAGATTGTTACATGTTTTTTTCATATGGAATGCTAACATGGTGTAAATTATTGTTTCTACAGAACAGAACATAAGGTTGAGACTGGGAAGAAGTATATGCATCTATAGCTGGAGCAGCTATATCATTGTGATGTGTATGATTTCAAAATGATACCAAACTGTAACAATGTAGCTTTGGGTTTCAATGTCAGATCCATTTCTCAGTCAAAACTGATGTTAGAGAAGAGAGAGACACTGAGTGAAGTGCCACATGCGTCATGACATAACTATTGTAAAACGTCATAGGGTGTTTCATAGCGTGTGTGGTACGGACATTTTCCATTTCTGTACCCTGTATTTACTAAATATGTACTAAGTAATTTGTCTCTCGCCCCCCACCCCCTAATTGTGAATGCATATACAACTTGTTACCTGTACTACTTCCCTATTACCCAGTGTTATGCACCCAGTAAGTAACCCATTATTAGAAAATGCTTACACCATAATTTACAGGCTGCAATACAAAGCTTAACCAGATGCTTTAACCAATATTCAACATCAATTATGTCCTTTATATGCACTAGTGTGTTTATTTGTGTGGTGTATATACTGTATGTCATAAAGTGTAGCCAAGCAACTAGTGTTTATTGTATACTGGCAGATTTATTGTTGTGCATTGTGTGTGTATTGAGCTCCACCTGGTGTGATCTCCTGTCTAATGATCTGCCTGACAGCGAGTGGACACCACATGTTATTATCCAGCTAATTGTGTTTAGAATTCAATGCTCAAGATTAATTTCCTGCAAACCAACATATGCCATCTGAGAGTTTGAAGGAAATGATTTGTATCAAAACCCTGGATGGTACACGCCGCCTGAATGGGGATTTCTTTAATCGGATTTGTACGCTGATAGACTTTTCCACATTTTGCATCTACGTGTTGAGAATTTAGTTTGACTTATCTTCAATCGTGAGTGTACTTAAAATTAAATAATCTACACAGACAATGTGCAGATCTGGCTGTGCCTCTACGGCATGTGATGTTTGTGTGCATGCATCCTCTCTTGTGTGGAGAAAACTACTCAGTGTGGGACTGACCTTCACGGCGATTAGAAATAACACTTCTATATTATTGAGATCAGAGTGAAATGCCCATTCCATGCAGATGCATAATTACTAGAAATGAGATCTGACTGCAGTGTGATTTAAACGTAAATGCACATACAGCCACTAGAGTTGCAATTTCAGATTATTTTCAAAATCCTTTGTTGATGATTTCTGTTTTTTTATTTTGTCCAAACAATACTCAGTTTACTGTCATGGAAGAGTAAGAAAAACAGCAAATATTTACATTTCAGAAGGAGCAAAACTAGATTTACTTTTCCATTTTTAGCCATGCTACAGTAGCAACATGGTTCTAGGAATGGAGATGTGTGTCTGTTAGTCCACCACTTTGGTCCAGACTGAAATATTTTACTGGATGGATTGACATTAAACTTTGTGTAGACATGGTTACCAGACAATTAATCCTAATTACTTTGGTGATCCCATTATTTTTCATATAGCGCCACCATAGGGTCCACATTTGTGGTTTAAAGTGAAATATCTCAACAATGGATTTCTATGAATTTTGGAACACAAATTCATGTTCCCCTTTGAGATGATTTGATAAGCTTTTCCTCTATCTCCATCATCTGGTCAATTTTGATAGGTTCTTTGTGTTTAGTGATAGTTATGTAGAACGCTAACTGAGATGGTGACCATGGTGAACATTATACCTATTATAGCAGAGTCCTGGTGAGCATGTTAGCATTAGGTTCAAAACACCACTGTCCTAGCTTGGCTACAGACTGCTGTTAGGTTAGGAATTTACCTTTTATTTTACTTTTTACAGTAACTACGCTTTACAATTTCCTGTACATCAACTAATCAATGTACTAATCATCTCAGCTCTAATGGACACACACACGCACATATACAGTACAGTTTCTCTCTGTGTAGGAACCAAACTTAACCTTAAATTGTCATTACTGACACAAAACAACAACACACTCACACAAAAACAAATCAATGGATGACTCCTTCAGTTTAATAAAGCGCATACAAAACTCAGGCATTTCAGACATTAGCTGTGGCAGGGAATCACATCACCGCTGTAATGTCACGCCTGGCTATGAGCTCCGTCTCTAAAGGTTTAGAAATAAACACACCAAGCCAAATTGGAGCAGGGGGGATATGAGACTGGAGACCTCTCAACAGATCATATCAAATTGTATTCTTTTCTTCTCCACTTACATCTGGCATGGCCGCCTGTTTATAACTTGTGTCCTTGTTTCGGTCTCTCTGCCAAATGCAGATTGATTCTTTGTGGAGAAAGAAAAGGAGATTCTCTGTGCTCTATTTAACCCCATTAAATTGAAAAAAAAACATTGATTTGCTTACTCATTTGCATTCATACGTGTATCCTCACTGTCTCCCTCTATCGCTGTCTAGACACTGAACTCACACCAGTTTAAGCAAGAAACGTCTGCTCAAGATGACATGTTTGTAAACATTTACAAAATGCCGGAAAACTGGCAATGTCTGGACTTATGAAGGTTCATCTGTGCTTTCATTTATCATACACCCAATCAGGAAACACATTCACCCTGTCTTTCTTTCACTAACGCCTCCGAACTCAGTAGAAGACACAGGTTGAATCTTACTAACATTCAAAGAGATAAACAGTGGAGAGGATTAGCAAGGCAAAGTGGTCGATTTCCCCTGATGGTTGCACAGCCACCATTTCTGTGATCTTTATTGCCAACCTTATAATGTCTGAGAGAAATTAAACTCATAATTGGTTCCCTTAGACTACAATTCATGTACTTTGTGGGAAGGAAAATACCATTTGCCGCCCTTGGGAAGAATGAAAGGGAGGTTGTGGACAGCAATAAGTGGACTAAGAATAGAATAGGGCATTATTATGCATGACAGGTTGGCACTGTCTAAGGGTCATTCAATGTCATATAAAAAAATAATAGTGGCGAGTGTGTCTGAATTGCTTCATTGTAGGTTAACTATTATAAAATAATTAGTCTTTGATGGTACGGTACAGTAGGGTATGCTTTCGTAAAAATGTTTTGAGTGTGGTACAGTGATGGTCAGCAGAGATCAGAGGTGGGAGTAGATTTCTTCACATAGGCTACTGAGCTTGTGTACTTCTACTCCACTACATTTATCTTAAATAAATTGTTACTATGGGTTTTAATACTAACCATACAATCATCCTATAAAATAAGATGAATTGTTATATTTTAAGTAGCCTTGGTAAAATTAACTCCACCTTAACCAACTATAACAGTAACATGTTGCTTACACGCTTTGCATCATATTTCTGCATCAATAATAATTCAAGACTGTAATATATGATAATGTAACAGTGAAAGGCTCACTTCTGATGCATTATGCATATTTTACTTTTACTTAAGTCAAGGAGCTTCTTCCACTGCAGAGACCAACAGATTGGACTGGGTTTCAAAATAATTATTAAGGGACCTTCACTTCCATGAAAGACATTTCCAAAGCCACCAGGTAGGCTAATGTATTTATAAAATACAGGCACCTAATTTACTCCCCAACTACATTACAGCTCTCTCGGGGGTCAGACTGGTGCACACATTCTCCCTCACTAGGTGGGAGGAGCGTGTTGCACTGGGACGCCGCACGATGCAGCAGTCCCGTCCAAACCTCCAGGTCTTCCTCCAGCAAAGCGGACCACTGATGCACCTGTAGTGTGACTTTCAACAGCGCGAAGCTTGGATTAAAAAAAGAAAAAAAGTCTAATCAATTATGAGCGAAGCCACTTGGAAACAGAGCGCCGGTTCGACATAGGTAAGACGGTGTTCCGGATGCCACAAGATCATTAAAGTTAAAGTAGGGGACGTATGTGTTAATTTGTAAATGATGGCTTTTCTCTTTTTCTGCTCCTGCGTAACGGATGCCTTTGGGAACAGACGCATATGGTTCAGGTGCGTCAATTATATTCTAGAAGCAAAGAATAAGACAACATTATTCCAATAATATTCAGATTTCCAGTATGATAAGCTACATTTTTTAACTCCATATTTACATGAGCTCCATACAAAATGTGCAATATATGTAAAGGTCAGCCTAAAGCATCCATCTAAATCCTACATTTCAAATTTTATTATTTTATTTTCACAAATTAACTTTTGAGTAATGTGATGTATTTTAAATAGAAAAACATCGCTTCTTCACACAAAGACAGCTCTTTTTGCAACTTAACTTGCTTTATATTTTGCAGGACAAAAGGGGATATTGCTCGAAATTACGATGCGTCTCACGGCGGTGGTCCTAACGTTAATTCTGGCCGTGACGGGCATCGCCAAAGGTAATCAGAGATTTTGAGCAGTCCACTGAGACAACTGGCAACAGAGATGCACATTTGATTCGTGCAAAACAAACTATTTTGAACCGATTGACTTTTTGCGTGGAATTAAAGTAGGCGTACGGATGAATATTGTAGGCTTTTGCTCTGAATGTTTTATGTGTGTTTTGATTTTTGATGCAAACAGCTGCTGCTCTTTTCTTTCTGTCTCAAAGGTTGGGAATGCAGCGCAGGGTGTAACACAGAAAATGGGTTTTGTGAGAAGCAACTGAAATGCAGGTACTAAAAAGACTCCAGATTCCAGTAACCTATGGGCTTTTGCAACCTTATTTCCATAAACTGCTGGAGCTAAATGGTCCTCCCTTTACAGAAATGCAATTACAGTCAAGCCAGTTGGATCTTTTAGGAGTTTTTTCTAGATTTGTTTGGTACTTGTGTTAAGTCAACTGCCAAATCAGCCCTTTGTTTGAACAGTAAAAAGCAATGCTATACTAACTGATAGCCTATTTCTCAACTAAGCTTCTGGTAAACAAAGCATGCCCAAGTTTAAAATGTGTTTTTTGGGAAATGCTACTGTATCTACTCTTGAGCCAAAATGAATATTCTATCTCTGTTAGTAAGGGAATGTAAACAATTGCTGAATAATCAAACACGTCTTTAATCTGTCATTTCACTTAATGAGAACAGCATGCAGACATTATGGGGACAAGACTGCTCTGTGGGTGGTATATTTATAATTGTGGATTGATCCCATTTTCCCCTCTTTCAGGTGCAAACCAGGGTGGCAAGGAGAGCACTGTGACCGGTGCATGCCCTTCCCAGGCTGTCTGCATGGCACATGTGAAAAGGCATGGCAGTGTATCTGCAAAGAAGGCTGGGTTGGCAGCCTGTGTGACCAAGGTGAGTTTCATTAAGCGCCCCCTGACATTCATATCTCTATCTGCCTCCTGACACTTGCTGACATATCAGAGGTTAGGGTGAGTGACAGAGCCTCTGGGACACATAGGTTGCGTACGATGAAGCTGGTGTCTGGAGAATAGCGTTAACTGTGTTTATAGACAGGCTATGTTAAAGCAGAAAAAATTGGACAAATGCAAACAAAAAAATTATACATATGTGACGAAAGCTGAAACCACAGAATAACTGCTAAACTGCTGCTTTTGTGCTACTGAGCAAAACACACAATAGGAAAACCTCAAAAGTGATGCACCGAGGCTGCAAAAAAATTAAATGTTAAAGTGATCTAAAAGTTTCCACTTCAGACACCTCTATTTAAATCAAGCATTCAAGTATTATTACTATGGTATCTACAAAGAACATTATCACATACTGTAAAATGACTTGCTGCCCTTCAAGCAATAGAAGAAAAAAGGGAGAGGATTAAAAGAAGAAAGATTTTTTGGGCTTCTGGCTCAGTTGGACCTGCTTATCAGAACACACGGTAAATATCTTGAAGCAAATGAGCTGCTTGCCTGTGAAACATGGTTGGTTATGTTCTCACTTTAGTTCTTGGTGACAAGATGCTGTGGAAGATGCTGTGGTGGGGAGTGTGAGAATGAGGGTGGAAACAAAGGAGAGGAGGGAAAAACAGGCAGAGAGAAGTGAGAGAGAGCACCAAGATCTAAAAACAGCATGCTTGTTTTTTTTTTAACAGATACTCGCCTGTGCTCATCCAGACCTTGTGCTGGTAATGCCACCTGCATCGAGACAGGAGAGGGGGGATACATGTGCATCTGTCCCCTCAGCTACACTGGGGAGAACTGTCACCTGAAGAGAGGACTATGTCTCACAAACGGGTACCAGCACCTTTTATTTGAGTTTCTATTTTTAGTTAGCAAATACTCCAATGCTTTACAGCCTTATCTCCATTTGTTTATCATTAAGAGCAATAATCAATTCATCTCAAGGCTGCCAATCGAAAACACCCCACACTGTGGCTTGTGTATATGTACTGTAGCTAGTAGCAGGCAGTTAGCAGAGAAAATATTGGATGTTATTTTTGTCATTACTGAACAAACTGTAGCCGCTTTGGTTGTTATGACTTGCAAGAGGCAAGAGGGTGTTTGCACATTTATAAGACGAGCTGAGACGCTCGCTTTGATACATTTCCCCTCTAACAAGAGTATGCTAATATTGGCAAGTTTCCAACTTTGTGAAGGAAAAAAATCCATTTGAACAGGAAAAGTTAACTTTACTCTAAGGACTGACTTTTCTGGTGTGCAGCTCAACAACACTGCATAAAAGGCAAAGAACATGGTGTTAATAGTGAACAAATAGCGATAACAGACTTGGGTAAAAGCACCTGACGCAACTTGAAACTAGAGGTGCACCGACTCATGGCAGGGGGGATTCATGAAACATGCATTTACAGATTTTTTTCTAGCCACTTGGGTACAGCGATAACAAGTTGTGAACACCACATTGACATATAACCTTATGAGTTTATATAGTAAACTTATTATGAGAATGGTATGAGCAGTTACGTTATGATTCATTTGGAGTAATGTTTCTGGCCTCCTGGAGGATGCAAGTCCAATATTCACTTCCTGTTAGCTCCGTTATTGGTCTCTTCCACCTTTTAAAGGACATCTCTAAATGTACCATTATGTTAAGTAGTGGTAAACTCTGGCAGTTTGCCACTTGGTGCTGAGCAGGTAGTGTACAGTGGGGTTTTAGAGCTTTTTCACTGAAAACAGCTGCCTGGTGCTGACAACACCACCATGAGAGGGATGACAATGAACCAAAACAGTGAAGTTGAGACTAATCAGCTAAACAATGAGTTGAAAATCCGTAAAACCGAGGGGAGATGCACAAGCAGGTGATAATCTCCGTTGTTTCCTTTCACATTGTCATTTGATATACATTAATGATACCTCTGCCAAGGAGGTTATGTTTTTAGTTTGGTTTGTTGTTTTTGTTGTTTTTTTGTCTGGATTACTGACAAACTACTGGCCTGATTGTCGTTCAACTTAGTGGGAGGGTAGAGCATGGGCAAAGAAAGAGAGAATAACATCTGGAGTGGATCAGAATGACTGGGCGGTTCACAAATTCTTTTTCACTTTCATTATCATTGTAATAGGGCTTTTGTACTGCATTCATGTGGTGTTGAAAAACAATTTCCCAACTGGGAGAATTCACACTGCATTACCATTGCGGGATAAGGCATGCCTTGGCACAGGTCTGCGCTCTCTGAGTGCAATTCTAGTCATCATATATCGATTGTAGCAAGTTTTAAGATCATCATTTACAGTAGGGATACTGACAAGATTTGAAAGTCAAGTTGATCCATGTAAAAATGAAGGTGAACAACAGCCCTGTTAGCCCTGCCATCATGATGGCCCATTAATTAAAGGGACACTTTCTGCATATTTAGACCAGCCTTTTTTTCAGTCAGGAATTGCAAAACATTGCAAACAATAAAAAGCAAAGTGTGACTCAGCTGAGCTCACATAAAAAAAATCCTGCAGGCATGCATTTTTTAAACACACAATTCCTCTGATGTAGAAAGAAGTAGAAAGAAGTAGAGAGAAATTGCAGAGGCCTCATTCGCCATCTTCCTCCTGTCATAAATACAGCAGCCGCCTTGTTGATTGTGTTCTCTTCTTGTTGACAAGCAGACACCTGTACGCAGTAGCTGGTAGTGTGTACCTCGGCAACATCTCAAAGCTGCATCCAAATTCATGGATCTTATGAAGTCATTATGTAAAAAATGTGCTTAACAAGGCCGTCACATTTTTAAAAAGCTTTTCTATACAGTATGTGAAGAGAAATTCAGCATTTCTTTGTTAGTATTTGAAGGACATGACTGATGTGTACTTCACATCTGTCAGTATCCCACAATCCTCTGCTCCCCAGGCCATAGTGTAATTATACAGTCAGACAGTCCTTGTCTCCCATATTGTTAAATTCCTATTACCTATTTACCAGGAACTTACTTTTAGGTGGTGATGAATGTGCTGATAAAGATAACCCATGAACTGAACCAACTACAAGAAGACTGTGTGAGAATGTGCACAATGGCAACAAAGTAAAAACTAGAAGGTTAATTTAATTCTGTTATATTGAACATTGAAGCTCATAATGTAACATGTCATCATGAAACTGCAAGTCAACCAAGTGAGCCACATTTACTGGCAACATTTCCCACTATTAAAGCCATTGGAGGTCATATTCCTGGAATGTTTAACTTTATGAATCAATGAGGAACATGCTGTTAGTTTTGTCCTCATTTGGACAGGTTGAGCAGGGCCTTTAGGTCCTTTGAAGTACCCACCTTCATTGGTCGGGTCCATCAATGTATACTGCAATTGGCACACAGTTAACATGTGAAGGAATCTCTGAATTCAACATTTGGAAAGAGCACTCAAACAATATTTCTAAACAAAAATCATCTTGAAGTTTTGCTTACAGCCAAAGCATACATAACAAAAACAATGGCTCATTCCTTTCAGGGCTAGCCTTTTCGCCTGCCTTTTTTTTACTGCTTGACTACAGACGGGCTTGATCTGTTCTTTTCCTACCCATCAGATACATATGAAAGCCTCTCTGGAGACACAACTAGCTGACACGGCCCTCCAAACTCTGAACCCCACCATGTTTGTTCTCCGCCAGGCAGTCTTGTTCTTGACTTGAATGAAGCTCCTAAAATTCAGAGCCTACAGCTAAGTGTCAGTGCACTGACAGTTCTCCCCTTCTACTCTCAAAATAAATAAGCATTTGAGCCTTATTATAATTTTCACAATGAGATGAGTGGCGTTTCACAGGAATTCTACTTCATTAAAAAGGTCTGCGTGAGGTTTTTATCAGCTCTTCTATGAAAACACCAGAGATTTCTAAAAAGTACGCCAGAGCTATTATTCTTTTGACTCACAGAGACAGAATGTTAAGGACTTGTGTAATTACACTAGCTACTATTAGATATATTGATTGTTTTTATTTCAGGGTTTTCATCAGTGCACTCAGTTTGTAAAACATGGCTGCATTGATTAGATATGATGCACTGGTACAGATTTCTCATTTGGAGAAAATTAGCTTTACACTATTTTTCTTCATTAGGGCTAAGCAAAATGACTGATAATAAATCACAATATTAATAAGTGTATTGTTTTAGAGCTGAAACACGCAACAGCAATTGATAGAATTGAATCTTAACGCTAAACTACCAAACATTTTAGTAGTTAATCAGTTGTCACTTGCTGCTTTTCTTTGTTGCATATATTTGTCGCAAATATTTTGGGGTTTAGGACTGTAGTTCGGATAAAAGGTGCAATTAAATTACATCACCCTGGGTCTTTATGGGCATTTCTTCACTATTTTCTGACATTTTATAGACCTAAAGAGTAGAAAATGAAGAAGATTGTCCTAGTTTCCCCTAAATGAAAGGAATGTTTGATATCAGAGAGCCACATTGCAATATGCTGCAGCTCTGCTCTCAGCTCTTGCTGTCCTGTGAGAACCATGCATCTCGAAAACGTCAGCTTTTCATGAGCTAATAAAGTAGCCTCGGTTTCAGCTTCGTGACAGTTCATTTTTCAGCTATTGCAATGGGTTATATAGATTTTCATTTTCTCAGCCCATTAGGATACTTAATCCTTCATAGTTTTTTTGTGGAAACATAACAAAATCAACAAATTTAGAGATACATGGCTCCCACAGGACAGCAACAAACTTGTTGTGGATTTTGATGTGATGTAATCAATGCGGCACCAACCATGAGATTAAAAGGGCACATCAGCAGGTAGATTTTAGGTAAGCAGGTAGAATAATTAATATATACAGTATATTTAAAAAATAATGACCCCATGACAGTGTCCTGGGTTCAGCAAATTATTGATTTAGTACGAGAAAGCATCCCATTAACATCCATTTTGTGGAATCTACCTGTAAAATAGGATTGGATGGCTGCTTTGCTGTATAACCACAGGATAAAAGCCTTAAAGCTGTATTCTTATTGTGTTGCTCTGTCCTCCAGCTCTCCTTGTCAGAACGGAGGTACGTGTTTGGATGCTGATGGCTCAGCTGGTTACTCTTCCTGTTTATGTCCCCCTGGATTTTCTGGAGACTTCTGTGAGATCAGCGTTGACAGCTGCCAGCCTAACCCTTGCCTCAACGGTGGCAACTGTACAAACCACGGCCTGGCCTTCACATGTGTCTGTCCGCTCGGCTTCACTGGTTTCACTTGTAATGATACCACTAGTCTCTCGCCTTGTGCCAGCAGGCCCTGCGCCAATAGGGGCACGTGTGTTGGTCAACCTGATGGTACCTTCCGGTGCGTTTGCCAGAAATGGTTTACAGGTCCCACGTGTTCCCTGCAGCACAGACCGAAGGCCAGATCCAAGCTGGTTGGGGCCAGGCCTGTGGACCACAGAGTGTTTGCGCTGACTCCGCAGCACTACTCCCTCCCTGCTCACACCTTCCACAAGCTCCTCAGACCGCCCGAGAGAGACCTGCTCAAGATTACCCTTAAGGAGACAGTCCACTCCCCCGGCATCCTCGTCACCCATGGCCAACTCGTCTGTTTCGGCATGCTGGCCCTGCTCACCTGCATGGTCATCCTGGGCACTACAGGCATTGTGTTTTTTGGCCGCTGTGAGACGTGGCTGGCCAATGCCAAGTACAGCCAGCTTGTTCGACAGCAAAGGGAACACCTGCTGAGAGAAGCTGGCGGCGCAAGCCAGGAGGAGCCGGAGCACTCAGTAAACATCATCCTGCCGGAGAAGATTAGACTCACCAGCTTTGGGAGACACTACACCTCCATCTGATTCAATCGTCTCTGCCTCTTACCCTTTCCCTCTGAAAGTAGTAATAAATGTCAAAAATAGCACAAAGGAAATACTATAACTGTTGTACAGTTGTGTTAATAAAGTGAGGGAAAGTGGACTACACTGGAATATATTTGAATAGTCTACTGGACTAAGTGGACAACCGTGACACTGAATTATAAATGTCATTTTTATTGTACAGTTATAAATGATCCATTCAAAATGTATGAAATTATAAAATATTTCCTACCTTGGTTGTTGGTAAAGATGTCATGTCGATGTATTTCAAGATTTTTAACTTTACAATAATGTTTTAACCGCTTTGTTACATGTTGATTTGGAATACTATGATGGGGGTAATATTACAAAAGGAGAAATAAATTGGATTTTAACTAACACACACACACACACACACACACACACACACACACACACACACACACACACACACCCTAGACAACTTTTCTTTCAGTATTTATATTTAAAACAAAGTAATCACACCATTGGTTTTTCATTTGTTAAATTGTTTTAGTTTAGACTGTGTGGTGAATACTGTAAAACAAATAATTGAAATACATCATCTTAGGGCATGGGATAGTTTAATTAGAATTTTCTTTTGACTATTTTCTGATAAGAAAATAATCAGCAGATTAATAATGAAAGTACCCGTTAGTTGCAGCCCTAACAATCTCAATGCAACATTTTGTGAAATCGCCGTTTTATAATTAATGCAGAAATATATAGTCAATGTGTACAGTATGTGCAGTTAAATTACTATATGCCATACTATACAATTAGATATTACTATATGCCAATACAGTATATACCTGAAAGTAATTTTACTTCCCCAATGCCATACAATTTTCACTCTCTGCAGATGTATCACTAAGATGTTGGTGTAAAAGGTATATACGTAGATGCTATGAAGACGCAGGTTCACAGCTCCTCAGGAAATACCACTTTCTGTTTCCATCATAATCTATTGGTATCCATGGCATGCATACAGTATTTTCACACTTTCACCTATTGATCAGTCTCAATACTCTAATACTACATTTCTCAGAGGTTGTTAGATTTTCCAACACTTCTTCTTACTGCCAGTGTTACAATTTCACAGAGCACGCACCATGCATTTCTCAACCCAGAAATCAATACTGTGACATCTGTAAAATGTTATTGGTTTGTCTCATCACGCATGAGATAGACAACTATACTTCTGATGGAGGGAGCAGTAAATGTATGGAAAATAAGAAAAGCATGTCTGCCACTCAGAAACATGTGGAACTTTATCAATAAAGAATATTCAAATTAACTGCTGATGAGGATTACTGTCATATTAGAGTGGGATAATTTGTTCTCCTCACTCTCACAATGATAAGGCCCCTTTGGCCCCCAATCAGCCTGTGAGATGCCGTTAATTTGGTGGGTTTTGTTATGTTCACTTGTGCTTAAACCATAACAGAGTTACATGTCAGGTTGTCTATTATATTGTGCGGAAGTAAAATTTTAATGATTTACAGATGGCATTTTTATAAGGGGGCGGTGACTGTAAGCGTGTAGTATACTTTTCAGTATGTCTTCCAGTCTGGAATTATTTGCTGTTGTGCTTTGGCCAGATAATGTTTTGTTGTACTTTCATTCCTTTTAATAAAATATATAAAATCACCTTCTTTTGTCTGCTTGGTCCTGTTCAAGTCTCAATAAACAATTTATGTTGAATCTCTTTGACCTGCTCTTGACATAACAAGGTGGTCAAGACAAGAACAGATACTTGGAAAAGCTAATACATCAGGGGCCCTATCTTGCACCCGACGCAAGTGTCTTTGTTATTTTAAGAGCGACATAGTTGTTAATACACCTGCGCCCAGAAAGTTATCGTGCTATTGACCAACAAAAGGTCTAAAGTCAGTATAGCACATCCTTTCATTGAATTTTAACAACGCATCAATAAAATGCACCTAGGCTCGTGCACAGCATGTACACACTATGCTTGTTACCTTGTGGTGCAACTTATCTTATTCACCAGGACTTAAGCTGCAGGACTCAATAAGCAACAAATAAACCCAGATCTACATGTAGAAAGCTGACGTTTAAAGTAATGCACCTTTCTTTTGGAAATAGCATGTTGTTGTGTCCTATTGCTCAAATAAAACAATGGCATTTCCCGGAGGTAATGAATCAAACTCTAAAAGATTTAATTACATATTACAGCTACAAAAAAGTGCTGAATTTACCAAAAACTGCATGACATCTTTTTACATTCTCTTAACTTCAGTATGTTTTGGTGTAGAGCATCCCCCATTGGAAGACAGGTAAATAAAGCAAAGTAAAGTATATTGGAGAAACGTTGTTTAGTATTGATGGGTTTGTAGTGAAATGCAAACTGATTTGCACCTTGCTCTGTGCAGTTTGTTTGCACACATACTTGAAAAAGCTAATATAAGGGGCCCTATCTTTCATCCGAAGCAAGTTTCTTTGCTATTTTAAGACAAACATAGTTGTTAATACACCTGTGTCCAGAAAGTCATCGTGCTATTGACCTACAAAAGGTCTAAAGTCAGTATAGCACATCATTTCATTAAATTTTAACAATGCATTATTAAAATGCACCTAGGCTTGTGCACAGCATGTACACACTATGCTTGTTTTACACACACACACACACACACACACACACACACACACACACAATCGCAATGCGCCAAGGTTAAAGGGAATAGGAGACGACACAATGATTGGTTTATTAAATGTTATGCCCAAAACACACCTCTTATTGCTGCGTTCCAGACACAGTTGTTAGCCCGTAAGTTATGACTTCAAGTCACGACTGAGATTGAGCGCTAGCTAATACTAGCGATTTCTAGTCTGCAACATATTTAGGGCTTCATTTAATAAAAATAACCTGTAGTAGTACACAATTGTATGCATATTGCTTTGATAGATTACAAATGTGCAGAATTACTTTACATTGCCTATTTATGTATATTTATTTCTTTTTTTTCACTGTTAATCACCGGCATCTGTAGGCCTTCAGAATCAACAGGGGTCGCTATTGTTGTTTGTGTGTGTGTGATGTCAAAACTGTAACTGGGAGTACAACGATCTTCTACAAGTTCACCACTAGTAAGTTACAAGTTTGACTGCCGTTCCAGGGCACTTTCACGGGTAGAAGGTTGTGAAAACACGAGTTACGGGTTGCATGAAACGCAGCATAAGAACCATGCGCCTGGCGCACCAACCCCTCTTTCCGCCATCAAACTAGCAAAAGTGGATTTGGGCACGCTCCATGCGCCATGCGCTTCACGCCGTGCGCTTAGATCGTTAAAATAGGGCCCTAGATGTTTCACAGTGTGAGATCCAACAAATGCACATAGGCCTACTGTATGCATCATCATCTACCTACGCAGTGGAACATCTACTCTCCTGCTCTGTGATGCTTAATAAATTCCTCCCCAGGGCCACCTCACTGATTATCAACTGAATCAACTGTCGGCACTCTACTCTGTCCCTAATGGTCTCAGTTTCAGATAGCAGTCTCTGTCTCCACCTTGTGGTGCAACTTATATACATCACCAGGACTCGATAAGCAATTAATAAACCCAGATCTACATGTAGAAATACAGCTGACGTTTAAAGTAAAGCATCTTTCTCTAGGAAATAGTATGTTGTTGTGTCCTATTGCTCAAATAAA
>NC_045752.1:7548785-7549168 GCF_008692095.1 Etheostoma spectabile
ATGGCATTTCCCGGAGGTAATGAATCAAACTCTAAAATGTGAAATTTTATATTACAGCTGCAAAAAAGTGCTAAATCTACCAAAAACTGCATGACCTCTTTTTACGCTCTCTTATCTTTAGTATGTTTTGGTGTAGAGCATCCCCCATTGGAAAACGGGTAAATAAACTAAAGTACAGTATATTGGAGAAAGGTTGTTTAGTATTGATGGGTTTGTAGTGAAATGCACACTGATTTGCACCTTGCTCTGTGCAGTTTGTATGCACACTGGTTGGTATAGTGTACCAGTATCACATTATGATCTTTGGGTATTACAAGGCCCTGCACACTCCATACAGGTGTGTTTTAATTGCTCTGACTGTTACAGAGACTGGAACATTTAGT
>NC_045752.1:7549178-7549672 GCF_008692095.1 Etheostoma spectabile
GGAATCACACTAAGTTGGTTTAAGTCCTATTTATCCGATCCATCTCAATTTGTTAATGTTAACGATAAATCCTCCAAGTATGCTAAAGTTAGCCATGGCGTTCCACAAGGGTCAGTGCTTGGACCAATTCTATTCTCCTTATATATGCTTCTTCTAAGCAATATTATAAGGACAAACTCAATTAACTTTCATTGTTATGCGGATGACACCCAATTATATCTATCTATCAAGCCAGACAAAACCAGACAGTGAGCTAAACTTCAAGCATACATAAATGAATATCATGGATGACCTACAATTTTCTGATGTTAAACTCAGACTAAACTGAAGATATTGTGCTGGGCCCTAAACACCTCCAAACTTCATTATCTAGGGAAAAGGGAGTTTTTCCTCGCCACTGTTGCTTGCTTTGGAGGGAACTACTAGAACTGTTGGGTCCTTGTAAATTATTGAGTGTATAGTGACCTACTCTACATGTAAAGTGTCTCGAGATA
>NC_045752.1:7549682-7561652 GCF_008692095.1 Etheostoma spectabile
TTGTTATGAATTGATACTATAAATAAAATTGAATTGTAATTGAATTGATTAAATGACAAGTCAGGTTGGGGTGGGTGTATATATTAAGCTGGAAATTACGTTGTCACTAAACTATGTACCAATAAGAATGATAAAAGCACGGTCAGGTGGGATTTCTCTACACCATGATTGTTATGATGTACAGGACAAGACGCATTTGCTTCAGGCCGGGACTTGACCCCACAATTTATGCTGATTCAACCTTGTGTTGTTGGGAAACGACCACACTCTCCATTGTCCAGCCAGTTTGAGAGGAGTGGGACTGAGCTCTCTCATTCAAGGAATACTTTTTGTATATACAGTATAACTACAAGGTGAAATAATATAAGCAGAAGAGAAGGTAGGAAGTTGCTTGGCATAAGTGAGCGCAAAAGCAGTGACAGACGCCGATGACAGAAATGTACCCCCTAATCGATAATAAGATGCTGCACAATTTACAACTTACAAAATGTATGTTAACAATCCTACCCATGCTATTTCCTGCCCTGCCTTCTTTTTGTCACACCGCTAAATTTCATCTATCAAAATCAATCGAATAGGCAACATAAATAAAAACCATTTCCTCTCCCTGCCATTTTGGGACAAAAATGTATGCATTATTAAAGCCTCATCAGAAAACTGAAACACTTGTAAATGCATCATGTGTTTATACATTACTTTATGTTAAAGAATAAATTAATTTCAACTTGGCCACTGAATCAAGAGTTCACTTACTGGTGTTCCTGCACATGCATCATAATATGCACACATATTAAAAAATATAAAATGTTGAGGATGTTGGCTTTGGATTACTGTGTGGACAGAAATATGAAACAGTGACTTTCCCAAACCATGATGGCTTTGATTATTTAAACATGTTTAGAATTCCTTTAAAGCATAAGTGAGAGTTTTGCTTTTCCATTAATGTTTTTTAGCCTATGGAGAGCAGTGCTTACGTGTTACAGCTTTACATGTTGTGAAAAATCACGTAGTCCCAGAGTATGACCACAAGGTGTCATCATCTGATAGTAGACAGACGAATGCTGTCTGTAGACCGGACCGTTTAGCATCAATTGATGCATTTCACTGCACTGACAACATTTAATTTTTGCAAGTTAATTGCAAGTACTAAAATGCCAATATTCAATATTATATCTAAAAGAGCCAAACAAAACTCATGTTCTTCTGATGTCTTAAAAACAAGATATGTTTAATACAACAATATATTATTTTAACAATGTGAAGAACAAACAAATGATGTTACAGGAAATGTTTCTGGTCCATTTCACTGGTCTTCTTATGAACAATAACACAGACCATTAGGAGTCGAGGATGAGTGCTGCCTGTCCCACATAACAGATCATTCTCCATTTTGTTGCTGCATTATTTCAGTTCATCTGTGGGGGGTTTTTCTCTGCCCTACATCCAACAAATTCTTACTCCAGACTAAACTTTATTAGAAAATGTCTCGGGGAGACTCCTGCTGTGTTACTCAATGACCTACAAAAGCTAGCCTTAAAATTCCTGACATTCTAATAGATTTGAATATCTGCAGTTATATGAGTTAAAGGATCTAAAATGTTAAACTGAATGTTAATCAGCATGGACTGCATATCGATTCTTGATGCTGCAACGCCTCTTACGGCAGCTAATCTATGCAATACTTGTAACTGACAATGGCGTAACCAAGGTTTCATTAAAAAAGTCCCGAATAAACTTTACTTCATTAACACTTTCATTTCTTAAATGGTGACCATATTCTAGTAAACATATCCTCGCAGTGAAACTAAAACTGACCTCCTGGGTTTATTTATACCAGTATGAAGAAAGGTGTTTAGAGCATGGTTAAATGTTTCCATGTTAAACTTGAAGCACACAGGTTTAACTAAAACATTTGTGTGTGTTGAGGCCCCAGCTCCCCACCACCAGACATTCATTTGTAGAGTTATGACCATGGGGAGAAAGGGGCCCTAACCCTCAAAGCTGACCTTAGAATCTGCAAAAAAACCACCTCAGCACACCCATTCTGCTCCCTCCAAGTCATAAAGCAAAAACAGAACAGCAAAAGTTAAATACACCTCCCTGCCCCCCACCAGCTTGAGACCCTTAACCCTTTGTTCCCGTCCGCCTCCCTTGATAGATGAAACCCAACATCTATGGAAAATTGCACATGGAAGTAATCCAGATTCGAAGAATTTTCAGTGGGGGGGATATACTGGAAGACATTTCATTTATGCAGGTACCCCTCAGTCAACTGTCAGCTCCACATACATAATGGATGTTTAATGTGTTCCAGATGAGCAAGAAAAATAAGGTCACTGTAAAGCCCCTGCAGTCTGGAGGTTACGGCTTTATATTTCAGAGTTGACTATGACTATTGATGCTGTGAAGCTGGAGACACAGGCCACCAAAGCATTAGGCAAGATGTTACTCAAACAGGTTGTGTCAGCGTTATTATTTGGTTTCCTGAGTCATCTGTGTCTATGGCATTGCCCCCCCCCCCCTTGTGTCTTCATTGCGTCGTGACTTGTATCAGAGGCTTTACAGGGAAGATCTATCTATAATGTAGTACATTTGTTTTACTACAAAGCAATGCAATCCTTCTCCAGGAAAAACACAAAAAGCATACATTTATACACATTTGGCAATGGGGATTGTCACGTATGTTTGCAGACATGCTGACGGCTCGTGGCAGCAAAAACTCACTACAGAGAGTTACAGATATGTCAGTAGCCTGTGTGTGTGCACTTATACATATAGACACATATTACTACCACCGTTTTCCGGCTCTGGGATTGGTGTCCTAAACCCTGAAAACATTGTAAGTTTTGACCCTTACAGGTGGATATCTCACTCAGCATAATAGGATCAAGTATGATTATCCTCATTTAATTGTGAGAGGTCAAAAGCTTAGGAAGGGGCTGTGGAGAACAAAGCACTGGTTTGTTACTGCAGTACTAACCAAAGATGATCTATGATTACTATGTATATAGTCGTAAAGGTGCCTGAAAACTAAGTAGATACAATATTTCATCCTGATTACAGAAAGCTCTGACCTAAGCAGACAATGCTCTCTGGAAAAAAATGTTTTTTGTTGCCCTTCACTTTGAGAATAAATTGGTTTTAATTGTGAATCACCATCATCTGGTTTAAAATATTGCAATAACTGATGTTTTTACAGACTTTTTATGTTCTGAGCTTTTGGAAGATCTTCTCATTTTTTAAGTGAATTCATATTTTCTGCTTCTCCACAACAATTTCAGTGGCTGCACTTTAGAAAGGAGATTTCTGGAAGAATCTATGAGCAGCCTGTTGTACTATATCATTTTGTCTTTTTACCAAGAGACCAAATTACTGTAAAATCATATGCACATTATGATATTAGAAAAAGAGAATAAAAGAAAAAACACACCATCTCCCCCACCTTGATGCAGATTACACAATGTAGGTATTTAGTTTGAAATAAAATAGGCCTGCAATAAAGGAGTAGATCAAATCATTTTATTGTATGAAAAATATATCCATAAAACGGAACACTATTTACAAAACAGCTGCGCCATGCAGGGCAGAGAGGAGCACCTTCACCATGATCTCCAGTACGAAAAACATCAGTATCGGTTCTCTGGATTCAGTCCGTTTAAAAACCGAACTTCACTATATACTGACGAGCACAGTGATGCGCACATCTCAACATCCTCACTGGTTCATTAAAAGGCGCATAATACACGAGGAGAAGAAATACAAAATAAAAAATAAAACCTTCTTACATACAAAATGCTTTTGTTCACAAACAATGTCCATACAAACTAACCTTTTTGTAGGTGGATACTAACAGAATGGCTAGATGTCCAATATGACATGAAGGAGCCTACTGTTGTGCATCCTATGATGAACTAATTATTTTGATCCAACCGTATCAAAAATAAATATACACTTAAACGATCTAATTGGAATTAAAATACTGAAAAATATGCAGCATTTTTGTTTTTGTCATAGCAGCTCTACAGAGATGGGAATTCATCTACACATTGATAACTAGATTAGTGGGCTTTTTCAGCGTTTCTCTGTATTGGTCCAGCCAGTCTCTGAGCTCTGTGATGCGATACCCCTCAGGTCCTCTGCCACCCTGGTAAACTACCTTTCCCTCCTGCAGTATATAAAGTCTGTCGAAATAAGCTCCGTACGCCGCGTTGGAGGAGTTTTCCATACTGTCAACCACGACCGGGCAACCGGGCACCTCCAGGTGCATCAGCTGCGCAGCTTTCAGCCGGTCCTCCAGACACCGGTGTTTGGGGATCTGATAGGGCGCGTCGGTGCTCATCCAGCCGTCGGAGGGGTGCGCTTCCTCGATGTACACAACTACAGAGTCTGCTATATCTGCGTTCTGCTGCACGACTCCCTGGAAAGCCTTCAGACGCGCCATGAACGGTGGTCAGGTGCAGCTGCCAAAGTTGAGGATGAGCGGTCTCTTGTCTTTTGCGTAATCGAGGATGCGGCTGCGCCGCTGATCCTCCAGCTGAACAACTTCGGTGTTGGGCGCTCCGTGTCCGAGATGCGCTGCCTTCAGAAAGTCCAGTTTGTGGCCGTGCCACACTGCCTTGAGGGACTCCACGCTAAAGAGACGATTGGAGTCCGATATGCACAGCGGAGGGTCGATGGCATCGCCCCCCTGCTCCTTCATCCTGAAGAAAACCCTTTTCCTTATGCATAAAAAGTCAAGCAGCCAAAACATGACTGCTGCTATCAGAAAACGCGGCAACAAGACGATACAGACTATTGCATTTTTAATGGCTTTAATTGTATTCATTATCACTTTGAATGACTACCCGAATGGTCTTGCGCTGTGCCACGATCTTGTGGGTTGAAGTTGGGTTACTTGCAACTTCCCCTCTTTTTATAGCACCGGCAGATTTGAATGAATCACACCCCGCCTTCAAACTGGGGCCGAGGCCTCACATGGTGGGGATTACCTTCTGTCAACTCCACAGCTTTGAGTCAGAGCCAAAAGCCAAGGGTGCAGGACAGGGTGCGGCACAGCAGTGCGTTTTTTATGGAGTTATCTTATTTTATCATAAAATTAACATTATCATCCAAACGCTCATTATGTGTATAATCAGTGAAATTGTTTAAATGTTCTTGGATATCATGTGTGATATGTCACACATGATATCCAATGACATCCAACAGCATCGAAGTTGAGTTGATGCTGCTGCAGACTCTTCTAATGCAATAACAGTGACTGTTTGCTGGAACACTTTTCCGCAGACATCTAAAGGACTGGCCTATAAATACTACTCTGCCCTTAACTGATCTTAGTAATCTCAGTCAACACATAGGCTAGTAGTCCATATGACTTAAGTTGGCTTACATGATATAATAAACTAAACTCCCCAGATGATAACATTTAATTGTCTTATAGTTACAATTAATATGATGAATCAGAAATAGGATCTTTACGTTGATATTCTGAGACAGAGAGGTGGTATGGGGCATTTCAAATGTCACAAGAAAAAACGCTACATTTGGAAATAAGAGATAATATTTCTTGTAAAAAAAAAAGAGCCAGAAATCTTTTGAATGGGATACATTCTGATGACATGAGATATCTGGATTAAAAAGTCTGATATTTTAGGTCACATTTTGAGGAAGAGCTAATTATGTGAGGAGAGTAGTCTGTCGAAAAGTCACAATATTGAGAAAAAAAAAATCATATTTAAAGGTCTGAATTTGGAGAGACAGGCAAGATTTCTTTTCTTCATGTTTATTTTTTTCATGTGGCAAAATCCCTCTCTTTCTCAGGTGCTCTACTGTATCAACCAACATTACATAAAAAGAGACTTTCCACACACAAGACACATTAAGCTTTCTGTCTGCCAAGGTGAGGGTGGATGCTTGTGATATGTTTGAAGAGCTGCCATCTTTAATCAACAACCATTCTTCTCAAAATACTTTCCTTTAAACTAATAAGAGCATCCAGAAACAAAAAAAAGTTGTTGTAAAGTTACAGAAGGACACCCTCAACTATTAATGGATGAAGAAATCTCAGTACATCGGCCAACTCAGAGCTTAAACTGGTCCCTCAACAGACCCCCAGTTGAGAAAGGATCTGGAGTGATGAGGTCTGGAGCTCACCGTAGAGCGTTTCAGTTTGCAGCACCTTATTAAGTTATCACAGGGAATTTTACAGTGAGCAGATGGCTGGTCTCTTATTTGTCAAGAGAAAGAAGAAATACACAAGCCACACAAATGTCAAGATCAGACAGTCACAGTGAAGATCACCAATAAATGCTGTAATGTGCTGAACACAAACTGATCCAAGGAATTCAGCCAGTCAACATCAATACTAACTTTAAAATTTCAGCCATCAGATATGTTTTTGTTATGATTAGACGACAATGTAATCTGTAACTGCCCCTATGTCATGTTATATCACAATGTTTATTGATACATGTTGTGATTGTGTCTTTTTCTGGAAAATTGAAAACAATGCTATGGACTATTTCTTTTGGCTAATCCAGGAAATTAAATACCTATCAAATTTAAGTATATTACGGTAATGAAAACATAATGCTGGGATTTGAAACATTGCAGTCAGTCCACACTTTCTGACCACTACTTACCCCGTCTTTAATGAAGTATGAAACTTTAAAAAAAACTTGAGAAAAAATGGAAAAAAACTTGAGAAATATAGAGGAAACCGATTCAAGGCAACTGCCACACACATTTTAAAACACTTTAGAAAGCGCTGCTCTCACCAGGGAGCCAAAGGACTACCTACAAAACACCCGTGAGAATCCACCCACAACAATAAACACAACTTCACCAGCTAAATGTATAACATGGCCACTAACTCATTTCCAGAGGAAATGCTAAGAAAGAGGTCCAAAAGCATCTTCTCGCAGCAACATTGCAGAGCAAAGAAAATCTTTCACCCATCATTGCCTGAAGTCCGCTGCACACTTCTGCATGAGAGTTTCAACAAGAGGGAATCTAAAACAAAAGCAGTTAATATATACAAAAATGCAATGAGGATATTTTAAAAGTACAAAAATGATTAGTGAATAAGAGGAGTTAAAGACGATGAAGCCACAGTTTAGTGTTTTTTTATGACCTGATTAAAGATAATAGAGGCTCATCTCATACCTTTCTCAGGTTCTGTCAGGTCAAATTAACATGTCGCATTAACGAAAGTATTGTTGTTATTTAAGTCTGAACAAATCCCAAGCTAAAGTGTTGAGGTCAGACTGAGACCGGGTTATAGTTGCATCGTCTAGTTTTTGGTCAAACTATTTTTATTTGGCTCAAAATGTTTCAGTTGGCTGCTCTTCCATAACATTAGTTGTAATCTCAATTCGAGTCATTTTAATTTCTTACATGTCCTCTGCTTTAGTGAACAGTCTTTATCTCGCCTCTGTTTTGGGGATTCTTTACCCATTGATGCACCACTAGTGCTTTTTGCTCAAGAAACATGCCAGATTCAATATTTTCAACAAGTTCTTTAGCAAACTGCAGCAAAACGCCGGTTGCCCAGTGCCTACAGTAGTTAAACAAATAAAGTTTTGTCACTTTCCTTAACAACTGCTTGGTACTTTTCACCTGCATCATCTTCTGCAATGCCAAATGTAAGTGTGTGCAAGAAGGAATCTCTGCCGCTCTCACAGTCAACTCATATTTTATGCCCTGGTCATTACGACAGGAAACCTTCAGACTTTTTTTCTAATAGTTATTCTTTCACTTTCTGTGTGAAATATACTCTCGACAAAGTTCATTATTACAAGATTAAAACATTAAAAAAATTTTAAGGAATAACTTAAAAATGTCTTTCTGAAGGATGTAATCTTTTAATTGTTACGTCAATGCTAAACAACAGATAAACACTAATAAATCACAATTATTGAATCAAAACTCCCTCTGAAAATCTGAAATTGATTTCATTACTATTTCTATTACTCCTACTATACTGCTGCCACAGTTAGTAACCCTAACATTGCACAACTACTAGTACTTAAAGTATTTATAAGATTAACATTGCAACTACTTATAATAATAATAAAAATTATATTAATGCATCTTCGTCCGCTTATCCGGTATCGTGTCGCGGGGCATTAGCTCCAGCAAAGCCACATTAACCAGCTCCAACTGGTGGATCCCGAGGCGTTCCCAGGCCAGGTTGGAGTTATAATTTCTCCACCTAGTCCTGGGTCTTCCCCGAGGTCTATAGGTGACGACACGGATGATTATGATAATAATAATAATCTACTAATACAACTGCTACTGCCACTACTGCTAAGTGTGAAATGTGCGGTCAGCATTGTTCAGGCCAGCATTATTATATATTTCACTTTAAATGTGTGAATTACTGTATGCCTTTCAGTATAGATGACATTCAGTAGGATTTCAGTGTTTTGTATCACTTCATAATATTTAGTTCAACAATAGAATTTGGGAATAAAGTTAAAACATGATTCCCATGTTTTTACCTTGAAAGAATAACCATAGTTTTAATTGCACATTTATTGTCTAATTTTTCTTGAACCAAATATTGTTATCTAAAACTAAATCGGGAAGAAATAAAAATGTACACAGCTCTTAAATTAAATCAACTTGAATTTAACCAATGCAATGATTACTTTGCATGCCCACACAGAGATTAATGTTAATGAGTCAGTGTTGGGTCTTGTGTACTGGAGAGGGATCTGTTCAGCGTCGCTGTGCGCCACAGGGATTCAACATCTGGACACACACATTAGCCATTTCTGGCTAAATGCCATTCACTGGTCTGGTGTGCATTCCAGGTCTAGATTGCACATGGCATACTGGTTAAGGCCTAATCTCCTGTTACAGTAAATACATGTCAAATATACTGCAGGGTGGCCAAAAACCAGATATGGAGGGAAGATGTAATTTGTCTGCAGTTTACAGTTGTTGTAATGAAGGAGATTTCAACAGTAAGTTTATCTCTCTGTTTAGGGTTTGTCTGGGTCTGTCAGCATATTGCAAACATACAAGTTGAGCCCATATTACATATAGTCATATCACCTGAAAGAAGCATATGCTTTTGGCATTTATGGTCAAATCAATTTAGATTACGGTCCTACTTTTAAGCTCCATTTTCAGATTTTTTTCTATTGTTCTGTATTATTCTTACATCCTTCTTTGTTTTGGACTTTATGTGATTTGGCTGGTGTAACACTTCAAATGTTTCTTTTGGGTTTAATAAAATACAGGTGCTCCATCTACCTTGTTTCTATCCACCTTTTTAAGCCCTCAGAGACCTAAGGTCGTTTTTACAATTCTTTGTCCGTCTGGTTTTATTTTCTAAAAAAGCCTGTAAAACATCAACCCTGTAGTCTACAGTCAAGATATGAACATCATTTCTTTCAGGACAAACTGGGCTATTATAATATTTGTTCTGCAGTGAGGTCACTTGAATGTTAAAAACGGTTGTAGGACATAAATAAATAAAACGGAACATGAATCTTACAGATATGTATTGGTATCACACACAGAGCAGTACAAGCTAAACCACTCTCCTCTCTAAAACACTGTCTTGGGAGTCACACTGTGAAGGAATAAACATAGCTTATACAGTTGAAAAAATACATACATTTAAAAAAAAAAAAAGTCCAGACGCTTTTGCTCTCATGACATTTGTGCCAATAATCAACATAATAATGTAATATTTGATATTACACCCACAGCAATGTTACAAGACAGTTTGTTGTCTAAAACAGTTTTCCTTTATGCGAAAATAAACATAAAACATTATAATTCATATAAAGCGCAAACTATTTACATTTCTTCAAAAAAGACCCAAATATATGCCAAATTTCAAAACAGTGACGCCATTCTCCTCTGTAAAACGGTAGTTATCTCTCTTGTCCGCTATATACTCTTTGATCACATTAGACTAGTTTAACTTGGAGAATTATTATCTTTTCCAACTCTTTACTCTTTGCTCTCGCTGTCGCCCATATATGGCATATAGTGTTCCTTCACTTCCGTTCATTTACGTAAGGACACACATTAGATATAGACAATACACGAAGCTAGCGGCTGAAATGAGCGAAAACGTAATAAATTATGGACATCAAGTGGATAAATCTTGGATGTAACAGTTTGGATTTAAAGCTCAACAACCCCGAAAAAAGGCAAGTTCCAGGATAGATAGAAAATTACCTGTAGAGGCTAAAAAGACCCTGAAGAGATCTCTGTGACCACTAACTCATTAACTTTTAGCTGCAAAAGTTAATAAGTTTCTGTCTTTTACAGTGGTTTTTTATTAATGGATTGAAATATGAATCAGAGGTGCCATTTTTGCTCTGATCCGATTCCCTCGGTTCCTGAGTGTTAAAGCACAATTTCAATCTGTGCTTTAAACACACATCAAGTGGAAATGCTAAAAATTTGGAGAGAATTTGACATATTGCAAAAAACTTTTTGGCTTGGCTGAAGGGGAAAAGTTGTACTGATACGTGTTGTTAGTTTTATAAATGAATAGTGCTGAAACATAAAGTCGCCTAATCCTTTTTCTTGGAACCGCAAACTGGCAAATCTTAATTTATCGAGCACAAATACAAAAGATTCACTTAACACCTACAATTGAGAAGTGGCTGCATTTCTCTGTTTTTGATCATTGAATTGAATTGTAAGTTGAATAAGTTTGGGTCGGATAAAAGCAATTTCATGATGTCAACTTGGACTCAAGGAACAGTTATGGACATTTTTTACTATTTACAGATTGTTATATAGACCAAATAATTGCTTAATCCCCATTAATATAATTATTGGTGGTACCGCAATTGTGTTGTTGTAAAGTTACTTGCAATCAAATATTTTTAAACTTGTTCCAACATGTACACAGCAGCTGACTAGCTTTGATTAGAACATAGTGTGGCTCAACGGGTGTACATTGCTGGAATAAAGCCTGAAGTGTTCAATGTCCCGCCCCTTCCGCTATCTATTTTGCAAGGGCACTATTGCTGCATCTGGTGCTTAGCGCTGCCAGTTGTGATTGGTTTAAAGAAATACATACAAACCAGAGCATTTTTTCCCCTATCCCAGAATAAATAAGCACTCTAGCCAGACCATACTCCAGCGTTGACACAGTGCTGTGGAAATCTGACAGCGCAAGACTAATATGAACATAATGCCTTTACACAAAATAAATGGGAACCCTTGCTAAGAATGTATCTTTTGTGCTTCACTATAACTATTTGCTGCATGTGATGACGGACTGTTTCTTTATGAGGGCGGCACATTTCGATCAGGAGATAGAACAATGACTCTTGTAGAAGTAATGTATTATTGAGCTATTCAAGGTTCCTCATTCTTTTTTTCGGTCGACATTTTCAAAGGATCTGTTGTCTTTTTGTCCTTCAGTTCATTCAATTTGAGGCAGTTTTCCCTCTCTGTCTTTTCCCCTCCTTTCTTGCCCACATTGAAACTGAGTTAACACTATTATCTAAACTCTCTTTCCCTCTCAAAGTCAAAAACAGAAGTGTTTTGATGAGGAAAACAAAAGGCTCACCTGCTGTGCCTAAATTTGCTTTGAGGAATAACTCTTGTTGTTGTGGCTGAAAACCAGAGATATCTTCTAACCTGCTTACTTTTACCTCCTATAAACTTAGCTGGATTCTTGGCAGCCACTTCAGGTTCATCTGAGGACAATGCAGATCTTGGAAAAACAGCCCTTTTTTCTGCTGCTTACTTATTGAGCTGGCAGGGCTCCAGAAACCACAACTGATACAATATCATAAAGACTAACCTACAAAACAGATCTATGATAAGATTTAATGCTGGCACCTTCTCTTTCATGTCACTGATATCTCTCTCCTTGCACTGAATAGAACAGAGGATAAAAAATCTACCTCTTCACCATCCTCCGCTTCACCTTCCACGACCCCGTCTAAATCAAAGAGCACTAGTGTTTATGCTCAACTTGAATGAACT
>NC_045752.1:7561662-7572024 GCF_008692095.1 Etheostoma spectabile
GCCCTGTGGGCTGTTAGTATCTCAGCAACTGGAAGGCCAATGAGGAGTGGGTAACGTATTATAATAATCTGTATCATCATTTTAGTCACATCACTCATGATTCAAAGAAACAATTTAGTTTGTAGTAATTATTTCACTGATTGACCAACAAGCACAACCTGTTGTATTACCGTAAAACCCCAATGACAAACAGCAGTATGTGAAGCTGTAAAATTAACCAAGGATCTAGAGAAGTTGTTGAAGACATTTAGAAAATGTAAGGGATTTTGTCCTAAAAACACCTATTGTAGTCTGAAAGAATGAAAAAAGCACGATGTTATTGAATATGTCACTGTCTGTGTGACTGTAAAAGTGACACAGATATTGTAACATTACACCGTTGGTGACTTTGATGGCATTGATATCTCTGTAGTGTAGCTTTAGGCTTCATGCTAGTGTTACAAACATCAAACCTAGTAAAGTTTAACTGACTCCCAGCCTGGTGTGAAACAAATCAACATATGTCTGAGTCAAATCTAAGGAAACACTGATACCTGATCGCTTGTCGGCAACGTCAGATAGAGGTCCTCATTTCACCTTGTAAAACATGTCATTCCATCATGATATTTCAAATAACAAAAGGAGGTTGCATATAATATTGCAAAATTGTAAAAAGCAGATGTAAAAGGATCGATCTATCTAGCCACACACACACACACACACACACACACACACACACACACACACACACACACACACACACACACACACACACACACACACACACACACACACACACACACACACACACACACACACACACACACACACACACACCACACACACACACACACACACACCACGTTTGGGGTCACTTATACATTGGGGTCACTTGGGGCCTAAAATTAACTGTTCCTCCAGTAGCCATGACCGTCTCTATCAACGGCAATAACATGCCCCATTCACGTGAACATAAGGGTTTTTAAGATTATTTTTATTTTTTTCAGATTCACTTCCTCTTCAGAGAAAGCTTTATGAGAGATAAAGACATAAAAGGTAAGAAGTCTACCTTTATTTACCTACATGCAATGTATCTGTGACTAGACCTCACTTTTAACTTGTATTGCAATTGTTATTTTTATTCATCAAATCCACAAATATTTGCACAACTATTCACACAACCTTGTCCGATTGTTAGAAATATTCTCTCAGTAGTCTGGGGTTTCCTGGCAAGTCTTTACTCCAGTTGTCTTTGCCCTCATTCGCACTCCCTGAGTAATGATGATGGTGAACATGTCGGAGGATGTCCTCATGTGGCTTCTTTCACTGCTGCCTGTTTGAGCTTATTAGCGAGTGCCCGTCTGTACACACATTGTTGCCAGTCCTCAGGACAGATGGTGGCAGACAGGGTCAGTGAGAAAACCTCTGACACACAATCTCTCTCTGCCTCTATGTCTATCACTCAATACACAATAAATAATACATTATTTATTATTATTTATTGTGTGCTCAATTTGCAATAGTTACTTTGTCTTGTTATATTCCATTGTATCAAAAAGCCAAAACTGTGTTTATTTAAGATATTCTGCTGCAGTGGAAAGGATTTATATATAGATCTGTTTCTAGGAACACTGCGGCAGCAGTGTAGTCTACACACATTTATTCTGGTTGGTTTGTACACAGTAATGTATACCAGCTAGTTTTTTTTTCTTTTTCTTCAGTGTACATACTTGGGGAGTAGAAAAGGTTAATCTGAGGTTCATGTGTTTACCAAAAACCAAATCCCTAAGAGGAGAATCAAAGCACTGCTGTCCTCATAAGGTCGATGTGCACTCAACAGTGTTTAATAGGATGTGTTTTCTGCCCTGAGTTGTCTCTGCGGGACACAGCTAAAGTAGTGGGACAAACATCAACTGGCAGCATTTGTGATGCTGGACAGGAAGGTGAAGCAAAACACTGAAGGCTGAGATCTTCAGGCAAGCCAAAGGCTGAGTATACCAATCTAAGACATTAACTAAGATGCTCTGTAAAATGGGTTGAGTTGTGTAGACCTTTCTTTGATCAGCGGTTGGAAAAATCATGGCTGTGTCTATTAACTGAAATTTAGTTATAACAAGGAGTTTATTTTGCAATATTTTGAAAGCAATAGTCAGTAGTTGAGAAGAACCAAGGGTAAACTTATACACTAGGTCTATTTTGTGTATAATGTATATTAGACTGATTTCATTATTAAACTGCAGATTTTCTCAATTGATTGATTAATCTTTTTATCTGTGAAAGGACAGTAATATATGTAATATGTTGCAGAGTCCAGGTTGATATGAAATATCTTGTTTTGTGTGACCAACCCAAAGATATTAAATTTACTATGATATAGAACAGAGAAAAGCAGCACCTCATCTGACAAGCTGCAATCACAGAAGGTTTGGCTTATTTGCTTTAAAAAATGAGTCAAATGACTGATATTTATTGAATAATAACCACAATTTTGACTAATCAAATAGTGAACTAATCTTTACATCTCATGGCACATGATAATGCTTTGTTATACCATTGCACTTTGTACATGGTTTGTATTATTCCATATTTACGATTCTTGGGTCATCTTTTCTCACATTTATTTTTGTTGTCTTGTTACGTTTGTTAACACAACAATTGATCATATAAAAGAAATAAATAAATCATGAAGGCAGCCACCACATTTTGGTAGATGTTGAGCCATATAGAGTAAAGTGATCAATAGACATATACTATCTTATGGGGAAATTATGTTTCTTCCAAAATAAACAGAATTTGTATGAACTTTCTTTTTTTTTTTTTTTAATTAACATTAATGTTCTGAGTTTATACAGTTCATTATCCTAGCCAAAACAAGACATTATAACATGGGAAACTTACCCCAAAAAAGAGATCAGCAAGCTTGTTTGTGAGTTTCAGTATATAGACCAACTGTGCGCATATTATTTCCAGTTCAAAATAATGAAAATATAAATAAAAATAAATAAATAAATAAATAAATAAATAAATTCTTTAAATCACTTAACATGCTCTAATTGCAAATAAACCAAATACTTGGATTTTATTTAAAAATGAAGAGTTCTTTTTACAAGACTCAAACAAACAGGCTTTTTAAAAAGAAATCTATTAACTTTGCAGCCATATCTGACCCCATGCAGATGATTACTGTGTGCAAAACATTGCTAAAACCTTAAACAAAAGGTTAATACTGTGCATGTGTAACAAGATGTAAAAATGGTTTATTACTGTAAATTGGAGGCGTAACCACATGACTATAAAGCATACGTTTCAGCTCTACACAACAGTGTATAATGTTTGTCATATATTAGTTAGTTTTGTGTCATGCGTAAAGTATCTGTGTCTAGCTTTCTGTGGAGTCAGAGCCCAATAAATAAACCTATAAAAAGACCTAATAAAATAAATGCTGTTCAAAAGACACATTCAAATAGAGGCAAGCTAAGGGTTAATGACGTGTTTCAAGTTCACCAGAAAAAGGGCTTGCAATAACATGTTTACACGTGTTTAAAGGTTTTAATGTGTTATAGGTGATTAGAGAGTTGCAAACATCTGGAGTCACCAGTCAACAACTCAACGTTAATTAAGATGATTTATGTTGACCAGCTGCTTTTGAATTGTCTAAATGCAGGTGTTTTATTCCATTTTTTTCTGCATATTTACGTCAAGATAAGTTGTTTCCTTTACCTGTATTTTTAAGAAGATTTCATGATCTTCGTGCTATAAAACAAGAATTTTCACATTATATACTAGTGTTGTTGCTCATCACTTCATTTACCATTAAGGATGCAGCCATTAACCGATTTCACTATTTACCATGCTTTAAAACATCATGGTTAATAAAGGGGCAATTCTAGGATCTAAGTGTTAGGGGTGCCTTGCACCCTTTTAACGTATTTTTTTTAAACGTTATTCTATTGTGCTAACTGTGCATTTCAACATTATTTTTGACCATCCCGGAAAGAAAAACAGTGAATTATGTAACAAAAAAGACAATTTTGAGAAAACTTACTTTAATGCTGAGCCACAGGACCATTACTACAAATGTGAGGTCGTATTACAAATGAAATTGTATTATGCATATAATAATTAATATTAAATATTAATCAAACTAAAAGTCACAGCATCAAATTAAAAGAGTTACATTAACTAGGTACTAAGAACTAGTGCAAAGAAGATGTCCTATTTAGAATGAAGCCCACTGACATATGTTGTAAATGTAAGATTATTGTATTAATTATAAAATATCACACTGTTTAGTTATGTGAATTATGGTGAAGTCCACTGCAATGAAGGAAGGCAAGGCAGAAACTGCCATGGCATTATAACTATTTGGTCCTAACTAATGTTACCTGTCCAATGTCTCACTTGATTGTTGTGCTCTCTCTGTGTTCCAACGCCAGCTTGCTCTCTCTCCTTGTCTATCCTCCTTTCTCCCTGGCTGTGCTGTCAAGCAAAAGATAAGTCTTTATTATTTAATAAAAAAAAGGATTCAGATCTTTTTGTTTAAGTAAAAGGACTAATAACTGTAAAAATACAAGTAAAAGTCCTGCATTGAAAATGTTACATAAGTAAAAGTATGTTAAAAAAAAGTACTTAAACTATTAAATTTAAAAGTACTCAATGCACACCTTTCAGAAACTGGAAACAAAAAAAGCACTGAAAGCTTCAAAAAAAAGTTCCAAAAGCATCAAAAGAACATTAAAAGCATGAGTAGTTTAACGTATAATAAAACATTGTATTTTATAAACTTCATATGTTTTGTGTACTGAAATCTTAATTTGTAAAGTAAAAGTACTAGTTAAGATGTACTTAAGTAGAGTACTTGAGTAAATGTACTTAGTTACATTCCACCGCTGGTTACTGCGTTATTTCTCTTTTAAAAAGGCAGCAATTAACACATTAAACGCTAAAGAGTGTTCACATGATTTTATACATTAGTAGTGTTGTGAAATTAAGGAATGCATAATAATCATGATGCATTCCCATTTACTGTCATCTGCAGCAGCGAGTGATAGCTTTTATTTTTTCCCCCCAA
The DNA here is from genome assembly GCF_008692095.1 of Etheostoma spectabile. Taxonomy (NCBI): domain Eukaryota; kingdom Metazoa; phylum Chordata; class Actinopteri; order Perciformes; family Percidae; genus Etheostoma; species Etheostoma spectabile. The sequence continues at coordinate 7,566,713 of NC_045752.1, forward strand.
TCTGTCTTGTTTTCCTCATTTTACCCTCACTCTCTTTTACCAATATGCAACTACACACCTCCTTCCACCCCCGTAACCCCCTTCTCCTCTTCATTATTGCCTTGGCTTTTGTAAGACCCCCTGGTGAATCCTGGCATCACACTCCCATTTCAAAGGAATGAAAATGCAGCACTGGTCTGTGCCATCAGTTTGCTCTGTTCCCCCTTTCATCTGCCTGGACATATTAAGACAAGAAATGGGAAGCTCTGCAGCAGCTCCCACATGAATCAGTCTAAGCCCCCCAGTGGGAACGTGTGCTGGTCATTTCAGGTCCCGTTTCAGACGAGAGCGAGAGAGCCAGGAAGAGAGCGAGATCAAGTGAGAGGAAGCACGAGAGGCAATGGTGACAGAGAGAGAACTCCAAGAGACAAAAAGAGAGAGAGGGCATTTGGCCTGTTTTTTGAGAACACAGCACTTGTTGCTTTGGTGTCTTTGTTTTCTAAAAGAACACTGTGTGTGTGATCCACTGACCACAAGTAAAGGAGGAGCCAAGTATAACATATAACAATAGTAACACAGAGAATGACATTAAAGATATATTTCAACCCTGTCTCCAAGAAAATCTGTTTATATAGTAATACTTTGATTTACCAATTGTGGTGACAAATGTAATCGTTGCTTGGATTGTGTTCACAGAATAGGTTTCTTTGAGTGCATGAAGCGCTATACCGCACAGAAGTATAGGTAGGCGGTTGCGGTTTTGGGCGCAGGACTTTGACACCATACTTGGGGTCTGCATTCTAGTTTGGTTAGGTTTAGGCAACACAAGCATCAAGGGAAGAAAGATTTCATCAAATGTAAGGTGGTTCAGGTCACTGCAGGCTTTTTTCCTATGTCAAACCATCCATCCATCCATCTTTGTCTGCTTATCCGGTATTGGGTTGCGGGGGGAGCAGCTCCAGCAGGGGACCCCAAACTTCCCTTTCCCGAGCCACGTTAACCATCTCCCACCAGGACCGGTTGGAGATATAATCCCTCCACCTAGTCCTGGGTCTTTCGACTTCCCCGTCGAGGCCCCTGAGCTTCATTGCCACCCATGTGGCAGCGCACCAAACCCCAGCGGTTCCTCCCACAGGTGGTGGGCCCATGGGATGGAGAGAAGGGTGTCACATCGCTTCTTCGCCCTGTGCCCGGCCGGGCTCCTTGGCAAACCCGGTCACCAGGCGCTCTCTGACGGGCACTCTGTCTGGGCCCTCTGCCTGGGCCTTGCTCAAGACGGGGGCCCCGGGCTTCCTCTGGGCAGGGTCACTCCATCTCTGCCTCGCTCACTCATAGGGTTTTTGAACCATTCTTTGTCTGGCCCTCACCTGAGACCACTTTTCCATGGGAGCCCTACCAGGAGCACACAGCTCCAGACAACACAGTCCTCAGGTTCATTCGGACACACAAACCTCTCACCACGATAAGGTGATGGTTCCCGGAGAGGTACTGTATATCAAACCAAGACCATATTTCCTTTAACCAAGTGCTATGTGTGCCTAAACGTAACCATCAAAACTTAAATTATGGAGCAACCTCTAGCTCACCCAATGGAGAGTGCGCCCCATGTAGGGTGAGTCCTTGCCAGCGGTCAGAGTCTGAATCCAACCCGCGGCCCTTTGCTGCATGTCATTTTCCCTCTCTTACTCCTTTCCTGTCTTCAAGCTGTCCTGTCAATTAAAGGCTACAAAAAATATGCTGTCAATGAATATTGTACTGATGCTGGGTCAATTAACATTTTCTCATCATGTTAACCCTTGTATTAAGTTAAGAGTCAATTTGACCCATTTGACCAATAAAATTGTATGAAATTTCTTCATTTAGGGTCATGAACTTGTTCATCAAATCTGGACCCACTAGTGGAATGTCTGTTCAGAGTTTGTATACAAAGATGAAGTTGCGGGTCATTTTGACCCAAAAACTCTGATCTGGGTAGGTAGTTGTTAAGCCCCAAATTAAATCTCTCTTTGATGCCCTTTATTTTTATTGTATTTTTTTACAATTTCATTTACAATTTTCACAGAATGTTTATGGTAATAGTGATGTAGAGGAAGAGGTTTCAGAGTCAGAGGATCTTTCAGGGACTGAGTGCAATGCTACTGATGATCCAGATTGTAAATTTTCCTATGAAGAAAAGGATTCAGTGGACCAGTCTGCTGTAGTCTATCCATCAGCTGAAAACAATGGGCAGCAATCATGTTCAACAGAGGGGACCTGGACAACTAAAGATGGTAACATAAAATGGTCAACATCACCACACCAAAGCCAAGGCAGAATGTCATCAAAATGACTCAAAACCCCAAAGGATTTTCTTCATATCCCAACCAATAGTAAGAATCATACTGGACATAACCAACTTGCAGGGGAGGTGTGTATTTCAAAAGAAATGGAAGCCACTGGATCAAATTGACTTGCATGCATACATTAGAATCCTGGTATTTAGCTGGAGCATACAAGTCAAAGGAAGGAGCAACTGCCAGTCTGTGGAAAGAAGAGAGTGGAATGCCAACCTTTCAAGCAATAATGTCTCTGGAGTAATTTCACATATCTGGGGTGTTCTGCAATACCAGAGCTGGTCGACGTGAAAGAGACAAACTAGCTGCGATCAGAGATGAATTGGATAGTCCCTATGTCACTGTAGACGAAAGCCTTGTTCAATTCAGCGGGCGCTGACCCTTCTGACAGTACATGCCCAACAAGCTTGCCAATATGGCATCCAAATATGGGCATCCTGTGATGCCAAATCTAACTATGCATGGAATGTGAAAGCGTACACTGGAAAAACACATTTTTTTGTGGAATTTTGTTTCCATCAAAACATATTAGTGTTCGCAAATAAGTTGCATTTAAACAAAATTTCTATGAGACAGGAGTGTGTATTAAGACGCCTGAATGGAAAACGTAAGTTCAAAAGGAATAACTATTCATCACTGGCAGAAGTTATCTATAGAAGTTAAATTATGTATGCTGTCAATTAGCCCCCCAAAAAAGGTCATATCAAAGGCTATAAAACACCAAACATACCAATTTACTAACCACAAACACATACCCTATTTTATAAAAGCTTACAACACCCAATATAAAACTACTGGGTAATTCAAAGCTACGCTTTAGGTAGCTCCCTACACTGTAAACATCCAGAATAGATTGGACCAGTGCCTGATTCATCCAAAATGGTTTAAGACCCAGGGCAACAGTGGAGCACATTTGTTTGCATTATGAAGTGCCAATAAGGGAACCGGCGAGGTGTTTGGGAGCTTTGGAGCAATAAAAGGGAGGTTAAGAAGACCCATGTTTCGCAGAGGCTGGGAAAAAAACTGGGAAAGAAACAAGCAACGTGTCAACAAAAAGATGCTTGTATAGGCAACAAGGAAGGAAGCCAACAGTGTTCACGGGGCTCTTAAGAAAGAGTATCACTATGCAGACTTAATTAAGTCCAAGCCTAGCAATGAACTACTATGCAAAGATTGGAGAAGGAAAGGAAATATCTAAATACATGACTACATTGTATGAGCACATATGGGATGCTATGAAGTTAAGACACTAAAATATCATCATAGTGGATTTTGATGACAGATGCAAAGTAATGGTGCTCACAAGAAATAAATCTCCAGTTGACACACTGCAAAAATAATGCAAGATTTCCCAACCTTTGCACATAGTATATATGTAAATGATTATATCCCGTCTCTCAGCAGTTAAAGGCTAACAGAATTTTATGAGCTGTAAGACTAAAGAAATGTAGTATTTCTCCAACAAGACTTTACTCTTTACACTGGAGTGAGTCTTATTAGAGTAAAAAAAAAAAACTTCTTCAAACATGAGTTTCAATCTGGCGAAAGCTGTTGTTGATGCCCTCTGCTTCCTACACAGTACTGAGAAACTTTTTTTTCAAATCATCACATCCTGACAGTCTGGTTACATAAGGAGTCAACACTTTCAATTTGTGATTCCATATTTAATGTGTTTGTGGAGGAGGTGAGAGGTTTTTTGATGAGTAAACACCTACCTTCGTACCAGCCAATGTGTTAGTGCTGTCTGGAAAGAAACTAAGAGAGCCATAAGGAAAGAAGCAAACTCAGAAGTTTGAGCTGTAGACTACTGAACAATTTAGGCCTAGGGAGAGCATTGCAAGGGACAATCAAACATAGATCTCACAAAACTCATTATGGCCACTTGGAACAGATTTGATTCCTATCCCTGAAAAACGTACATTTGCGGTAATATTCAATGTTATTGCCATACAGACTGTAAAAATAATGGACAAAGCTTCCAGGCGTGAAAACTGAAGCCAATGTGGAAATTCTTTAAACCTGCATTTTGTCTAATTTCCAGCAGGGGATGACTCCACTAGTTGCAAAAAGAAGCCAGTTTTTATACAGTAATAGCCCAAGGGGAAATTACCCTACTTTTCTTGATTTATTACCGCAATAAACTTTTTATAATGTGCGTATGGCCTCAATCACTACTTTCAAGTCTTCTTCAATACAGCATGATGTTCATTTAGTAAATTATGGTGCCATTTATTTTAGAATGGACGATAAAGCAGGGGATCATGGCAAAGGCTTAGCAATGTGTATCCATGGCCCTGTGTACTTGGTGTTGTCCATGTCTTTGTATTAACCGTGAGCCTTTCACTGTGTTTTCACTTCAAAGTTGATTGGAACATTGGGTCGCCTAAAAGGTCTTGTTCAGCATTATGCTAACCAAGCTAGCTAGCTACCGCTAGCTGGTAAAGTTGGGGAAAGTTTGCTGCGTTTTTTTCCAGCTCCCCCTTGCAGCAAGCATTGCCAGCCCCACCACAGCCTAAACGCAATAGCCCTATTCAAAATGAATGGAAATACCTGCATTTTTGCCACACTGACGCCTGCCACAGGCTGTGTGAATGTAGTACTCAAAAGGTATGATTGAGCATTGAAGCAAAGTCACTATCTCACAATTAATTTCAGCCGCATCGTTACAAATACTTACATTAACCAAAAAGAGAATTTTCTTCTATGAACATTGTCTTTTAGAGGACATGTGTAGGTAGGTGTTGTCTTGAATATGTCAGAAAGGTGTTGTTAGTTAGTGTAGTGGTGGGAAGAGTGTTAAGTTCTCTTAGAGTGGATTGTGGATCCCATTTACCTTTAGTTTGGAGTCAGTACTCAGAGTTGGGGTTATCACATTTCTCAAAACACAGCTATAATACCGGCTATTTTTCCAAGCACATGGACTGCATGTACTTATGTTTCAGAAGGAACATACCCATAAAACATTACTTTTAATTCATCAGGTTTAAAAAAAAAAAAAAA
>NC_045752.1:7572034-7573633 GCF_008692095.1 Etheostoma spectabile
AAAAAAGTTACCAAGCTACCAAGTTCATCATCGGAAAATAAACCCTGACAGGATGAGATAATCCGCAGAGGAGAAGAAAATAGCTAAACCTGGCTTATCCAACATTTACACCAGTATTAAAGTGCTATTTGAATCTGAATCTGAAGTGGGATGAGGCCTGCCAGACTTTCAGAGGTGGTCTGGCTCACACTGTTATCAGATCTAAGTCAGATAATGCCCGTTGTTAGTTAATGCAGTCCATACAATGTGTTTCTGACATTTGTAACAAAATAGGTAGGTCATCACTCATTCTAAAAGGTTTTCTTATCCATAGTGAAAAGTCACAGCTGCAACACTGTTTTCATCGTTTCTGTTGCCTCCTACAAAGAGTCATAAAACCTAAACATTTCTGCCTCACATGGAAAGCGTATCCAAGCTATAGAGTATCATGTATAAAGAGCCCCTCAGGTTTCCCAAGTAGCCAGCAGAATGATAAGTTAGGCAATGTTCACACTTGGTGTCTGTTCTACATCATAATCCTATGGCGTAAACCGTGTTCTAAAAAACAATCCTGAGCGCTTTTTTTTCCAGTAGCTCAGAGGATCTTTTTGAAGATGAAAAAACGTCAAGCACATTTTTTGACAGCTGACCAATGACAAGCGGAGTAGCAATACTTAGCATTTCAATAACAACAACAAAAAAAATCGAGAAGGTGCCGATACATAGACTTGTGCTAGTGTTGGAGCACAGCGAGTTACATATGACTGGGTGTTCCCCATTTAGGGAATGACGGTTTGGGGAACTCGCTTTGTTATATCCAACGTTGGTAGTAGCACCACTCCCTCTCTCTGTTCATTCTCTAGATCCCTTGACCGCTTTGTTTTATCTGGCACGCTCCACATAGCACTCTGGGACACTGTATCAGTAGCCGTTGTCAACAAACCGTTAGCAATATGTTTTAATCTAAAAGGAGACAAATATTGCTTTTAGCCAGTTTCACCTGTTAACAATTGAACTCACTACCAATATGCAACACTGCAAAAGTAGTTAATTTAGGTAAAATGATGTGACTACACAGTACATGAACACAAGTCAGAATTAGGGAAAGTAAGGCTGGGCAATATATTGATATCGATATCGTGGTATGAGACTAGATATCGTCTTAGATTTTGGATTTTGCAATATCTTATGGTGTTGTTTTTTTCTGGTTTTAATGGCTGAATTACAGTAAAGTCATGTAATTTTCCGAACTTACCAAACTGTTAGCTATTTTATTATTTGCCTTTAACCACTTAGTCATTATATCCACATTATTGAAGATTATTTATTTAAACTCTCACTGTGAAAATATTTTATGAAAGCACAAATTGTCAACCCTACTATATCTTATACATACAAAATTTAAAAGAACAATACAACACATACAGTAGCCTCAACAACCAATTTAGTAATAAAGAGTAATAAAAACACCTTATATGCCACTAAAGGGCATCTTTAAATAAACCCAGCAGTTCGAAATTATATGCGTGAGCATTAGGGCTGTAATGTGTGGATGCGTCCCCAGGCCAGGGCTGTAATGATAGTGGATGGTTGCTAGTGTTACCGGCCTCAGACCTAGGG
>NC_045752.1:7573643-7573972 GCF_008692095.1 Etheostoma spectabile
AGGTACAAAGCCACAGGCTGGATAGAACTGTGGGTTGTAAAGAAGTGGAGATACAGAAATTGTGTCTTTCTCAAACGCTTTCTAGCTGGCTGGGTGCTGACTGTAGATGTGTCCCCGGCGCTGTTGTCAGCTCTCATCCCGACTGAAGCCACGCAGTGCCAGGAGTCTGACGCAGAAGACACTGGTATGCTAGCTAGCTAATTACCATTACCATTACTGATGAAATTGTGGGTTAGCCCAGAGTTGTTAACCATGGTTAAAATAATCATACTAAAAATAACTGAGCGTGTTGAACGGTGTCGTAATCTTATGTTACCCACCAAGAATTA
>NC_045752.1:7573983-7577524 GCF_008692095.1 Etheostoma spectabile
GCTACTTGTCAACCAGCACCTTTACTGTAGGCACCAAAGCACTTTTCCTCTTTGTTCCTCCTACAGGTTGGGAGTGTAATTGCCCATTACTGTTACCATTACCATCTCATTCCAATGAGTTAATGAACCACTGAAACGATTTTGGAAATTCTACTATTTTAAGGTACAAAAGAATCTTTGGTGCTGGATTGATCGATCCTGAAATCAATCAATATCACTAATTAAGGTATCTGTTGTATAACAATGTTGCAAGTGGGATGTCAATGACAAAGCAATGCCATGTGGCAGAAAAAAAGTTGTATTACGTTTACTGAGGCCCACCCCAAAAAAAGAATCGAGGTTTGTTTCAAATTATAAAATGAGGAGGGAGATTTGGCCAGGAGATGCTGTTTTAGGAGCGACTTCAAGGGATCTTTCCTTGTTTCATGAATTATAGGTAAAATTAAACAAAAAAAGCGGACAATGTAGGAGTGAATGGAAGCAGGAGTTTAAGTAGCTACAGTAGAATATGACACATCTAAGGATGTAAATCACTGCGGTCTGTACCGTCAGTTTCCTCAACTACCTGAAAAGTCTGGCTTGTTTTTCATCAGAAACAATTCCTTCAGGAAACACCACATCACAATTCACAAGGCACAATGCTGGGAGGGAAGGAGGGAGGGAGGGAGGGAGGGAACAAGAGAGAGTTTGTATGAGGCAGAGGCATGGGGGGGGGTGAAAAAGAGACTGAATTAAGAGACTGTGAGAGTATTTATGTACCATATGTCTAGATAGCCTAAATAAATACATATTTTAATTATGTGCGTGTAATGAAGTGTCACATTTAAGGAAGGCTGTGTTAAGTGCTAAATTGCCTTATCTATATATTTTTACAAAAGTTCACATTTGGGCCGCCCAAAATGTACTTCAGCTACCAAATTTAGGGGCTTGGTGGCCCTGGGGGTCAGGGATTGGACAGATTATTTAAATTTTGCTGGTTGATTATGATGTCGATTTTCTGTATCATCCTCCTCCTCCTCCTCCTCCTCGGACTTTATTCAGGAGTAGTGTGAAGATATATTGGAGCCGTGGTCATGCAAACACAAAGTCACTGGGATTTAACGCTATGACGCAATGCAGTATTTTTGGTTTGTCCTGCTCCTTCCATTGCACTGGTTGCCACGGAAATAAAGCCCCTTTTTTACATCCATGTCATCGGTGCACTTTTCATTAGGAGTGAGATGACCGCGTAGCTTTGCCTACTGTTTATACAACCTGGTTGTGCGTCAGTGTGTGTGTGTGTGTGTGTGTGTGTGTGTGTGTGTGTGTCTGTGTGTGTGTGTGTGTGTATATATCTGTATGCATGTGTGTCTCTTGATTGACTCTGCGTCTGTCTGCAGTTCTGTCTCTCTTTCCTCTGCTGTGAATTCCAAATGACATTCCTCTCACATATTTAAGACCTGATATGAGTCCAACTTGACACAGTCACATCTCAGATCTTACTTGTTGACATGCTGTGTGCAGGCGGGAGGCAATGGAGCAAAGCAAGCTAATGCTGAGCAGTGAGAGAGCGAGGGAGAAGTAGAGAGACAGAGAGAGAGTGAGGCTACGCAGCAGCAGGACTCAACTGTGTATTTGCAGTTTCATCCACCCAAAGTTCAGATGAGGACAGGCTCGTACACTCGCTACCTTGAGATTAGCCACAGTTTTTTGGAAGGCAGCAGACAGGAGCAGTATATTTCGACGATACAAAATGCATCCCCATCTTTATTAAATTATCTCTCTAAAAAATGTTTTTTAAGTGATGATAAACAAGCCAAAAATCCTAATCTTTTCAGACCATTCCTTCCTGTCACATATTCAAGGTTTATAATAAATATGTAGCCACCATAAGGGAGACCTTTAGAGCTCATCCAGCTTTAGTAAAGGATTACATATGGAACTACACATCAGAGCAGAACAAAGGGCTAAAGGAGGAAACGTTCTGATACAGTGAGGTTTCTCCGTGGTAATTCTGTTGACATATAAATGACTAAAAGGCTATAGTCCTGGGGGAAGGATGAAGGATGGCCTAAACATAATGAGAAGCATGTCCATAATGAAAAGCAGAACATATGCAGAGGCTCCTACGTGCTCCGCATGTGTGAGGGCCAGCATATTTGTTAACTGGCTTATGTTAGACCTTGCTTTCCTGCAGATGAATGTCTCTCATATTTTGTTTATCAAATGATGCTAAAAAAGCACTAATCATTCAAATGAATGTTCTCCCAAATGTTGAAGCTGGATGCATATCGACAGATAAAGAAATTGCCTTTCTGTGGTCCAGCCTATGTTCTCTGTTATGTCTCTTGCATTTAAGGTGAACTGCTCCCTGAGGTTTCCATAAACTATGCAGTGAGGCCCTCTTACTACAGCCTACAGTATGGACCTCTCCAAGAATCTGGGGGCTGTTAAGCTAAAACAGCTTTCCCTTGCCAAAAAAAGGAACTTTTGAATGTCAGCCCAACAGCTTTCCCTTGAAATAACCAGTGAGGAGCCCAAGTGAATGAGACCCCATGGTTGATTTCCACATTATCCTTTCACACAAAAATGCTCAGCCTTTTATTTGTGAGGTGAGTTTAGAAAACAAGAACACTGCCAAATGCATACAGCTGAATTTACTTGTGTGAATATGTTTATAAACCTTTCCAATAGGTGTTTGATGCTGTCAAATAAGAGGAAGAATAATTAAAAAAGTATGCAAATTAATTTGCAACAGCAAGCGTGAGCCAAGAATACACTGACCTACTTGATAGAAACGTTTACAGAGACATTAGCAATCATTTGGTACAAAAAAAAAAAGCTGAATGTAATTTCTTTCATATCTTAAATTCACTTGTGAGACATACTGTAGGTCTCTTTCATGTTCTTTGTGAATGACTTACAGTAATTCAAAAAAGAAAGAGCTAAGCCATGACTAATCGATTTTACGGTTAAGAGAAAATCATTGGGAGGATGTGAGGGTTTCTTGAAAAGGGGGCATGCTTTAGTGATTTGCTGTTGCATCAGCCTTTTGTCAGCTTACATACTAAAATAAGGGATGCATTTCCAGTAGACACTTAGGGACTAGTCAAGATACTTTTACTGGAAGAATCAAAGAATGGTTGACAATAGAGTGACTCACTAAAGTTCAGCTGAAATAACAATGGTTCTGGTTTAACGCACTGGTTGACTCACAAGCAAGTCGGCTCTATAGAGTGCTACAGTTCAACCTATTATTTCAAAAGAGAAAAAAGGTCCAAGACACTCTTCTTGCAAAAATTGAAAAAGTCTTTGTTTAAATGGCTATTTCATATCAAAATCTTAGTACCATTAAACATAGAACTGGGCAGCAACCCACATGTACAGCGGGGCTCAAAAGTCTGGACACCCCAGGTAAAAAAAAGTGTATTAATGTGCATAAAGAAGCCAAGAAAAGATGAAAACATCTCAAAAGGCATCAAATGACAGATTAGACATTTGTATATGTCACAAAAAGTTTGATTTTATTTCCACCAACAGTTTGGTAAGTTCGGAAAATTAC
>NC_045752.1:7577534-7593285 GCF_008692095.1 Etheostoma spectabile
TGTAATTCAGCCATTAAAACCAGAAAAAGACAACACCATAAGATATTGCGAAATCCAAAATCTAAGACGATATCTAGTCTCATTAACAAAGAAATGCCTTCTGTAAAAGTTTGGGCACCCTGCAGAGTTAATACCTTGTACTGCCCACTTTGGCAAGTATCACACCTTGTAAACGCTTCTTGTAGCCAGCCAAGAGTCGTTCAATTCTTGTTTGACGTATCTTCGCCCATTCTTCCTTCCAAAAGTCTTCCAGTTCTTTGAGATTGCTGTCTGTCACGCACTGCTCTTTTAAGGCCTATGCATAGATTTTCAATTTTGTTGAGGTCAGGAAATTGCAAAGGCCACGGCAAAACGTGACGGTGAAATAATCATTTCAATGTAAGTATCTTTAGTGTGTGCCGTACATTTGTTATCACCGTTAATGTTAAGCTTAACGCTTTAATGCTGGTACAAATTGCTATAATAATTAGGTAGATACACCCTGAGGTAACGTTAGCAAACTGAACCTATCATTTAAAATTAGGCGGTTAGCTAGCTAGGTTACTGTCTTTATAAAGTTTAATGTCCGGTGGCATTTTCATCTCTTTTTATATGCCGTTACTGTATATGCGTAACGTTAGCAGAGATTCAGAAAATTGTTGTGTTTATCACTAGTTGAATCTGTAGACGGGAAGTAACACTGCACCGTGTTAACTTCACTAGCAACGTTAAATGAAGGCTAGCATGTATGAGTAGTTTCCCATGTAATAACGTTATGTTACAGCATTCATAACGGTAAACATCTTTTTCTTGTGTAAACTGTCTTTTAATAGGGACTAACGGAGGCGGTCACAAAGGATGGCAAAGCCAAAGACCAGCAGGGAGACGGAGGCCAAAGAGAGATATTGAAATAGATTATTTGCTATATTAGAGATTGGCATTCTAACAATAAATGCTTTAAATTAACTGGTTTGTCTGTCATTAAGTTTGTGGGCGTGTGTATATAATATAAACAGTTTTTAATGTCTATTTTTCCATCAAATTGTGACCTGGACAGAGGAAACTTCAAACTGAATAATTATATTCAGATGCGATCTGTTTTAATAACTCATAAGGTATACATTTAAAAAAAAAAGACTTTAACGAAACATGTACCTTTACTATAACATGTAACCAAACATTACTATATACTGTACACACAAGTATATTCAACATGATGGACGATCAGACACAGCTGCCGATGATGGTGTTGCTTGCAGACCAGACTGCAGACAGAAGGAGCAGCTTTAGGTTAGTCATCCAACCTGTCCTGGTAAGATTGCAATTGTATCACAAGTATATTTAAGCATACAGTTAAAGTCCACTGTTTAGTTTCTTCATCATGAACGTAACTGACAACCAACCGTTGACCATTTAACACAACACCTACCTTTATTGTGTTAGCGGGTGTTTATCAATGGTGTTGTTATGACTTTTCATATGTTGATTGACGCTTGAGTGTCTACGTACTATTTAATCTTTTACACTTGCAGTTTACTGCATGTTAAACTGCCTGTGGTAGCTCATTAGCTGGTAGCATTTACTTTGTAGTTGCTGATCATATTTTGCATTTGCAGCTAATTTTAACAGCTACTTTAAGATTAATATAATTCAGATTAATTAATGTAATTCACAGGTAATTGACAACTACAAACAAACTTCCAGTTTTAAATTAATTTACATGAGATGAATATGAGAAAAAGACTAGTGCTTACACATCAGTGTCGGTAACGTTACCTACCTTAGCACATTGCGGGCAAAGTTGCCGACAGAACATTCTCCTGCAAGCAAGACGGACGCTGATTCACCTTCTCCATCTCAACAAAATAATTGAACAGCACAGTTAACAGATCCACAACCATTTCATCCAGTGTTTTTAAATGCGGCGAAACAAATTCAATGACGCAAGCACGCAATGACGTGCACTTGATAGCCTGTTCCATTGTACATGTTTCCAAATGCTAAGGAGGACTCTGACCTGCCTCTGAAGGATCCTTCCTTGGAAGGACTAGTCCTACCAAGGAAGGTTCCTTGACATTGAGAAACGGCTACTGTCAGGTCTCAGCTTTTCAAAGGGGGCGGTGCATGATATAAACTCTGCAGGGTGCCCAAACGTTTGCAGACACCATTTTTTTGTTTTCTGTTCTAATTTTTTGTGACATATTATATGAATATCTAATCTGTCATTTGATGCCTTTTGGAGATTTTTCCATCTTTATTTAGCTTCTTTAAGCACATTAACACAAATTTTTACTTTGGGTGCCCAAACTTTTGAGCCCCACAAACAGCCTTCTTAAGGTTCAACCCATTATTAATTTCCTTTGCCACAAAGGAACTGAAATTACATTAATTTAATTAGTACCACTGAAAGATTTGAAAAATATAACCTTGGCGCAAGAGATGTAAGCCGCCTTTCTTTGCCAAAACTAAATGTTAGCCTTGAAATTAACGTTTTTTTTTCTGTTAGCAAATCATTCATGCCAGTGTTGAAATTATTGTTTCTATCAATACAATGTTTCTCGACTTTGGAGTTGCTTGTTATGCTGGAAGACTTGCAGAAAAGGTCAAGAATGCAGCTCTAATGTGCCACTAACAATCTAGACCGCCTACTTGGGAATATGTGAAAAGATGTCCACACATTGTATATCCAGGCCATGTTTAATCTTTGGGTTGGGATTAATGTTCTAAGAAGAGGCACATCTGGGTCGGTCAGCACACATCAGGGTCAAAGCTATAGTGCATAGTTTCTGTAGCTGCCTTGAGGAATTCTAAGTAATGACAATAAAACTGTTTGCGCATCCACATGATACAAGCCTTACGTGATCGCGCACGCGCCCCCACTCCTCCTCCATGCCGTTACTCAAACATGATGGACTCTTCAGAAAAGGTCATTACCTACACTCGAGCCTCTGTGCGGGAAAATCACAATCTTCTGAACATAGCCATACTGAGAAATACAGAGAGAGTTTTGTGGAGCAGATAGTCCTAATAAGCTTTACAGCAACTCATTTGGCAATGGCTTGAACATAACAGATGTTTATTAATATCAAAATTACGCACTAAAGCTCTAAGTTTACATAATCAGCAACTACTAAAGTGACATTCTGATGAACATCTACTGACAGACAAACAAGAGAAGTGACTACATCAGCCCTGTTTCAGCCTCCTTACACAGGCTCCCAGTATGTTTTAGGATTGAGTTTTAGATCTTACTGATAACATGTGAGGCTCTTTGTGGCCTTGCTCCTAGCTACAGTTACGATCTGTTATGAGCTTGTACGCAGCTTTAGATCCTCGGCAGTGAAGCAACCTTGAAATAACACTGGTTCAGTGTGGTATTGGTTACAAACACACAGAAACATCTGAGAAGCTGTCATTAGAAACTGCTTGGAAAAGGCAAATGTTACAAAATGTCATGAACGTGAATTCAGCACAAAAAACGGGATTAGAACTAAATTAAAAAAATTCACTGAGTAATACAAACCTCACCAACAAATCTGACGCTCTTATCAGAGCTCGGCCTCCCCAAGAGAATTTTTTTTAACAAAAGTTGTTATTAGGAAGAAAGACATGAAGAGGAGACAGAGAGGACAGAAAAAGAGCAGAGCATGGAGAGAAGCGAGCCATCATAAGAAAGACAAAGATAATGTAAAAGGAGAATGAGAACCCCCCCATTTTGAAAAATGAATATCAGGCTCTGGGTCTAGTAAATCATATCAAAACTCAAGGCACATTTCTTACCAAGTTAGGGAGGTGAGAGCTGAAAAATCTACCTTAAATGTTGCAGTCCATGTGCTCACTGTGGCCTAGGTTGTAAGCAAGGGCTTAATGTAATTCTCTAGCACAACAGGATTTGTATTAGTCCCAAAAGGGTGAGGTTAAGAGCCGCTAAGTAGTAGTATTTAAATCCTTCCTAAGCCCGGCCACAACAATGCAGGGGCCCCCCACACTCCTCTGGACCCATTTCACCTCAGGGTATGGTTTGGACAACTGGAAAGGCAAAGGAGAAGGCTACAGCAAAAGCACGCACAAGTCATTTCTATGGGATTTTCACAGACCATAACCAATAAGTTTGATTGGTTTGGTGTTGGTGCTTTGGTTAGGACTTGATCATTGAGCAAAGCTTGTTTACTACAGTTGCAGTTTCAAGGGTCATCTTAGGTTGAGCAGACAGTGGGGCTTAACTATATCACTGGCTATTGTGACTTTTAAATCCACAGTGTAACTGTGTGTCACTGATTACTCCTTAAGTAGTCCTCCAGTCGCCATTCTTCCTGATCTTGTTTGTCATAAAAAGGGAAAAAAAACGTGTGTGGTTTCTGAGGAAAGTCTTAGTTTTTCTGCTTCTTAGTACCACTCCAAAAAGGTTCAGGTACTTTTCCCATTTCCTGGTGTAGACATCCAATCTGGCAAACCGTTTATATGACATTTTTTTCAAACGGCACCACTTCCTTCCTCCATCCTCTTAAAAAAAAAAAAATCTGTCTGGCTATCATTACACTAGTCTGGACCCAACTTCTTATGTGTTTATCCATCCTGTTTGGGATTACCCATCTCCAAGAACAAATAATCTTGGGCTGAATGGAACCTGGGTCACTGCAATCTGACATAGGTTATCATGTATCCCGGTTAGGGCTGAATGATTAAATCACATTTGCAGTAATATCGCAATATCTTAAATTGGCCTGTACTGTGTGTGTGTGTGTGTATATATATATATATATATATATATATATATATATTGAATATATATTATATATTATAAAACAATTGAATGATTATACTTTTAATTCTATGATGACATGGAAGAATGGGATTATTTTATTTTTTTGCCCGCAGGATTTCATTTTATTGAAATTATAGGTGTAATACCCAATCCTGTTTTTACCAGTAATATTGTACCTGTGATTAAATATGAAATGAATACACTATATCAGAGCTTATCCATTGACTTAAGCAGCAATTTTCTCCCACACCAATTCTCGCTATTTTTCAGCAGCTGCCGTGTTGCGATTTTTTTACAAAATATATGTTCAAATTCGCTGTATAGTGCACATGAGTATTTCCAGTTTTAGAGGGGTAAAGTCAGACAGTATAAGACATGGACAATGTGACAACATTGTGTTTCAACAGAGACCAGTAAAGGCTTTTAGAAGCACTTTTACAGTGAGGGTTGAGCGATACTGCGCAGCCTCCAACTGAGCTTGACAATGTAGACGTATAAGTTATTATACTAAAACAGCTAATGTACGTTGAAACTGCCTGCGAGCTTATCTTGTACTGTTTGGTAATCCTCTACTATGTAACATTAAGTCGCGTGGTTATCACACAATGGTTACAAAAACGTCTGGAGCCTTTTATACATTGTTTCTTTAGAAATAAACAATGGACAAATAGAGTCTTTAAACACTTTAGATTTAAAGTAATTCGTTATCAAAGTGACGACAAAATGAATAGACAGAGTTTGTTTAACCTCCTTCCTGAAACTGCCCTAGGTCACGGAGCTGCACGAGGAGCCACAGTGCATTAGTAGGAATCTCACAATATAGTGTCCTGTTAATACTATCACAACCGCAAGAGATGAAATGAGTAGCAAGGTATTCTGCAACTAATATCCATATTCCATTAAAAGGTCCCAAGGCATGAAAATTTCCCTTTATGGAGGGTTTTTTAACATTAATGTGTTCCCCAAGCTGTTATAATTTGCATCCCTAGTTATGAGCATGGTCTCAATACATTTTCACACGGATGAGATCAAGTTTTAATGTACATAGCTGTAATTTTACCTTAGGTAAAAGGTTATATTTATTAAATGAAAATACGTTTGATATGTGACCATCTTTAGATGGGAGCACACTGGTTTATTCCAAAGAACTTTTCAGAATCGTGGTCTAAATTGCCTCCCCTATGGAGCTGATTGTTTACCCAGTGCAGAGTTACCTTAGATGAACCTAAGTATTTGGCTGCGGGTAGACGTGGGCGAGAGAGAAAGAGCGAGAGGAGACATAAAAACAGATGCAGAGAGAGAGAGAGAGAGAGAGAGAGAGAGAGAGAGAGAGAGAGAGAGAGAGAGAGAGAGAGAGAGAGAGAGAGAGAGAGAGAGAGAGAGAGAGAGAGAGAGAGAGAGAGAGAGAGAGAAAATATACTATTTTACTTTGAATAACACCCAAATCAAACACACACACACACACATTATACTTACCTATATCTGACCTTATCTGCATCAGGTAATTTCAATAAAGCCATACATTCACTCAAAGAAAAAGCATGCAGGGCAATGTATGCATTAACAACCAAGCTGTTCAGCATTAACATTCCAATTAGAATCTTGACTAAAATATTTGATAGCGTAATTGTAAATAGCTCTTTATGGAATTAAAATCTGGGGCCCACTCAGTAGATTGGAGCATAATTTCTGGGACAAACACCCAAAAGAGACCCTAAACACAAAATTCTGCAGAAGAATTCTAAACGTTCAAAAGGAAAACGCAAAATAACACCTGTCGAGCAGAACTGGGACGATTCCACATTACTGCTAAATATACAGAAACAAGCTATTACATTTCGGACACATCTTAAGCCAAAAAGACACACTTCATTTCAAAGCACTAAAAACCCAAGAGCTGAATCCTGAAAACAGTGCCCTCAGTCAGCTGATGGTGAAGCTAATTAACCAGGATCCCATCAGCACTGATTCAAAACAACACAACAGAAAAAAAACACAGGTTATGAATCATCTTAAAGATCAATATTTAGAACATGGGAAAAATCTAACAAAAACACAAAGTTGACTAAATTGTTATTTGACTCCAACAGAGAATATAAATTGGCTGAGAATCTGCACACTGCCTTAGATCTAAAGCAGTTCCGGATCCTGACTAAATAGAGGCTCAGTGACCACCAACTGGCCGTAGACACAGGAATACTCAGGCAGACATGGCTGCCCAGAGGGGAGCGTACAGTGGCTTGCATAAGTTTACACACCCATGCTAAGTTGTTTAAAGAGGAATAAAAAAAAAAAAACATTTAGGAAAATCCAGTCTTTTAAGGACACCAATTTTAAAATACAGGGGCCATAAGTATACACAACCCTATGTTAAATTCCCATAGAAGCAGAGAGATTTTTATTTTTAAAGGCTAGTTATTTCATGGATCCAGGATACTATGCATCCTGATAAAGTTCCCTTGGCCTTTGGAATCAAAATTGCCCCACATCATCACATACCCTTCATCAAACATAGAAATAGGCAAGGGGAACTTTTCATAAGATCTATCAATGCAAATCAAACCAGCTATTAAGCTAACTGAAATAACACCATGCCAATCTCTATGTATAGTGAAGGGTATGTGATGATGTGGGGTTATTTTAATTCTAAAGGCCAAGGGAACTTTATCAGGATGCATAATATCCTGGATCCATAAAATAACTGGCCTTTAAAAATAGAACTCTGCCTGCCTCTATGGGAATTTAACATAGGGGTGTGTATACCTATGCCCCCTGTATTTTAGGGAAGAACATTTACAATGCATTATTCACTCACAAAGAAAAGTGGTGTCCTTGAAAGCTTGGATCTTCCTATTTAAAAAAAAATTAAGGCATTAAGATCAATTTCCAAAAGATGATTTTTTATTATTCTTATTAAATCAACTTTAGCATGGGTGTGTAAACTTATGCAAGCCACTATGTACGTGCTAAGTGCTAGACTGGGGAGATACACACACTGTGAAAAATTCTCTTCACTCAAAAATAGCCCCAAAAAAATTGCAAATTTCCCAATGTTAACATCAGAAAAGAAGCTGGAAGTTCTCCTAGCCAGCTCCACTGGCAGCTAAATATCTATCTGCCTGCCACAACCTGAGACTCACCACTATAACATCCCAATATTACACATTGGTTTAGGATTGTACAGTAGCTATATTATACAAAAATGTTAAGTATTATATTGTGCTATGTAACTGGTTTGAAATGTAGTATGTATAACTTTCAGTGCAGTATAGAATCTATGAAAATAGTGTAAATTGTAATTTTCCTTTGTGGGACTAATAAAGTATACATTATTATTATTATTATTATTATTATTATTATTATTTGCATTTTTTGTAAACTGCTTTGGCAACATGTTTTCTTTGTTCATGCCAATAAAGCAAACTGAATTGAAATTGAGAGAGAGAGAGCGAGCGAGCAGATGAGAGGTTGACTTATAATTAGAATAAACGTCTGTTCAATACCCCTGCTGTTCTAGTGATGGCTTCATTGCATGGAGAGTCAGTGTTGCTGCTGTGAACTTAATTTGAATTCTGAAGCACCACACATCTTCCAGCATAATTAATAGATAGCGCCTAGGTTAGAGAAACTTTTAACAAGATTTTTGTTTTTGGATGAGCTATAACATATTGGTTGTGACAGTCACTTATCAAATATCAGCAATAATTTGTATATAAGGATTTAAATTAATTATCAGAAATACAATTATAACCACAGATTAAAGTGATTTTAAAAAGCTTAAATAAATCAGAATTTCTAATTGCACTGGCAACAATATCAACAATCTTGTTGAAGATTAAATATTAGTGTTTTTTTCAATAAAGTATATTGTTATTATAGCCATCTGTATGGTGGAGTGGGGTGAGTAACCATGCAAAGACATGCTCTGCTCTCACCATTTTACCATATTTGCCCGTTGAGTTTCCCAGTTGGTGGAAGACATGTTCACTGTATACTAACAAAAATAAGGGAAAAATGGACTTTGCACTGTCACACTTGATACTCCACCATCTATGAGTTCAAAGTTACAAATCTGAGTTAATTCCATTCCACTAGCACATTCCTTATTCTAGAACATGTAAACTTTGAACCATCTAAAAACATGGAAATGGAATTGATTATTTAGTCACTGTGCAACACCTAATACTGTGTCTGTTTTGGTCATTCTTGGCCTATTAAAAGATTGTTTTTTAATGCAGCAAAATCTGAAAAATGTATACGCACAGTATAAAATGGAACACAGAAAACATACAGTACATTGACATTTGGGGTTGCAGTTATTGCTGCCATGATGAAAATGTTATTTGGCCATTTTAAAAGTGGGATTTAAATAGTGTGTTAAAACACTTACGAGCCAGTTGTGTTATCAGCAGTGTTTAAACTGAAAAGCTGCAACTGTTTTTAAAATTAAAATGTGCACACAAAGAAATCTGCCTTCTTCAGGTAGGGAATGAGTCCTTACCCCAAGTGAAGGAGTTTAATTACCTTGGGGTCTTGTTCGTGACGGGACAACAGAGCTGGAGATTGGTCGGAGAATCGGCGCAGCGGGTGCAGTATTACATTCAATTTATTGCACCGTTTTGACAAAAAGAGAGCTGAGCCAGAAGGCTAAGCTCTAGATCTACAGGTCAGTTTTTGTTCCTACCCTGACCTATGATTATGAAGGCTGGGTCATGACCGAAATAACAAGATCCAGGGTACAAGCGGCAGAACTGGGTTTCCTCAGGAGGGTGGCTGGCGTCTCCCTAAGAGATAGGGTGAGAAGCACCGTCATCTGTGGGGAGCTCGGAGTAGAGCCGCTGCTCCTTTGCATCGAAAGGAATCAGTTGAGGTGGTTTGAGTATCTGGTAAGGATGCCTCCTGGGCGCCTCCCAAGAGAGGTGTTCCAGGCAGCTGGGAGGAGGCCTCGGAGAAGACCCAGGACTAGGTGGAGAGATGATATCTCCAACCTGGCCTGGAAATGCCTCGGGATCCCCCAGTTGGAGCTGGTTGATGTGGCTCGGGAAAGGGAAGTTTGGGGTCCCCTGTCGGAGCTGCTCCCCCTGGGACACGATACCGGATAAGCGGACGAAGATGGATGGATGGCATAAAAAGAAATCAATAAACTATAAAAAAAATATGGTATGAAAAATTATGAACTAACTGAACATCAGATGATGGTTGGACATTAAATGCATACACCTGGAGACACAGCGAGTATCCAGGTATTTGCTCGCCGCATCATTTTCAACAGCGTTTTATTAGGAGTTTACAGCCAGTGGTGCTCATTACTTTGACCTCAGCATGCAAAACACTTATGACTACATCTTATGCAGTAGAGGGTCTGCTGTGATGAATTCTTCCAGTCTCTAAGCCACCCACGACACTTGTTTGTTTGTTTGTTACATGCAGTTCTAGTCTGCACGTAACAGCTATTGATCATAATAGCGTTCTTTATGTTCTTGCGTTGGGTCAAAACGTCAAAATATAAACACTATGCATTCTCTCCTATTATGGATATAGGAATGTATTGCCCAAGTTCCAGCAATTACAGTAAAGAATGCGTTGTCTGAATTTTTTTCTTCAAAGAGCTATATAAACATTTAATAACTACACAAGATTAAAAAGACAGTTGGTGATGAGTGAACTTTCCATCACATAATTAGCACCCTCCAATCTGATTCAACTCATCGGGATATTTGCTCATAAAAGAAAATAGTACCCTTTTACACCTAATAAAAAGACTCAAATTAACCCACATCCTCATATTTCAGGAGAAAATGCAGGATTAAAAGGGTATCTAAAGAGTAGAACGTCTCCGGCATTCACTTTCAAACTCAAAACTTAAATCGTCAGTATGTCATGCCATGTCTGATGTATATAATTCACCAAACATAGTCATTACTGAGGTGTAAGCTTGAAACTCTTGCCTTCTCCTTAACTTGATAATTAAAGATCAAGCCATTATCCTCCCACATTTCAGGAATATTCATAAAGCAGTATGCATTAACATTGCACACCTTCAGATGCCTTTTAAAGTTTGCAGGTTTCCATATGATTACAGATGTCAACATTTTTTTTTTTTTAAATCAGCAACTTTCAAACATTCTCTCCTTTAACATTCATCTCATTTTATCTCAATCTGGAAAGAAGGATATACTATATGTGAGGGGCCTCATACAGAACGCACACTAACTCAAAACATATAAATCATATGGTGGGATCAGCAGGAGACAAGGCAATAAAAGTGAAAATGTTAGGGGCCAGAAAGCTTGCATGTGGTAGGAGTGCATGGCAAATAATAAGCCAATATGTTGAACATTTTCTCCATCACTGCTAAATTCATTTCTAGAAAATGTTTACATAGTTTAGCATTTCTATTTGAGTATTTGTCTTGGTACATTTATGCAGAAAAGTGCAGCAGCATTATAAAACAATCATAAAACACTAGTCACATGATGTAGCTCACAATCAGTATATGGGGATAAACCTGGAGCCACTGACGTCAGTGACAGCATATGACACACAAATCTTTTCCTGGAATTAAAATGTAATATTCTAAATTCCAATACTCATTAAGTGCAACTGTTTCTCTCCCAATATCTCAAGTTCTGGGTATCAAATTCTTATTTCCTTCCAACACCAGTACTTCCTTTCATATATTTCACTGCATGAAACTCACTGGAATCATTTTTATGAACGCTATCATGTGGACAGGGATTGCTGTGGCACTAAAAACTCAGCGGTTGGCTGTCTATAAAAACTGGATCAATGTAACTGACACCAGAAAAAAACGTTTTAGTACCTATACGGATCCTGACTAAACATGCTCCATATCTTTTTAGTTCTTTTTTTTGAGTCAAATAAAATGGTAAAACTCAAAGCATGAATGAACATTTTTTGATTTCATATAGGTCAGTAAAATAAGTATAAGAGCCAAAACAATCAACAAAAGGCAGTCTGCACGATATATGAAAAATCTTCGAGGGATTAAATACATCAATAGAAAATATGACAACCAATTTTGGATCTGTTAATTACTTAATATGTTGCATTACTGCTTAGTCTGCAGATTATTGTCTTGATTAACTAATTTTACTGATCATTACATAAAACTCTTTCTCAGAGCCTGGGGTGATGTCTTAAATTGCTTGTTTAGTCCAACCAACCCACCCAAACATATTCAGTTTACAGTTAAGACAATAAAAAGCAGAATGGATGAATTTTAAAAATAGTTTATTAATTAGAATAATAGAATTCATTTTCTTTCAAGCAACTAGCAACTATATATGTGTGAAGCAAAGTGCTTCTAATCAAGTCATTTACTCTACAGGAAGCTTTAAAAATGCTCATTCCCTCCAATATCGTGAATCATATTGCAATATCAGTCAAAATAATCGTAATTTGATGTTTTCCTAATATCATGCAGCTTTACAACGAATGCAGTAAGAGGGTTGGTGCCTTCTGGAGAGTGGAGACACAGCGAGCATGCATTTGCTCGTTGCATCATACTCAACAGCTGTCCACAAATATGCTAAATTTTATAAGGAGTTTACTGCCAGGGTGCTCATTACTTTGACCTCAACATGCGTAACACTGATGACTACATGTTATGCTGTTGAGGGAATGCAGTCTCTATACCACCCACGATGATTGTTTGTCTATACATGCAGTTTGTTGTGTTGAAATGTAAGTAACACTTATGTTATCATAAGAGATTTCGGTTTGTTCTTGCGTTGGGACAAAACATCACATTTAAACACTGGAGATGTATGTTCTCTGTTACTATGGTATGGATTTGGGAGTTTATTGGCAAAGTTCCAGCAACGTCAGTAAAGAATGTGTGCTGTCTGAAAAGTTTCCTTCAAAGAATAAAATTAGAAAACTCAGTACTTTTCATTGGTCAAGTATTTGATTGACACATGGGTATACAAAAATAGGCTTTACGTTGTGGTTATTTCGTAATAGACTGTATTTATTGACTTACCAGAAAACAAGCTAAATTGTGATACTGTTACCGAGAAATGACCTATATCGAGATAGAAGATTTTGGCCATATCGCACATTCCTAGTTGGTGACGAGACAACTTTCCATCCTTCACATCATTTTTTTTGAATGTGTTGCTTTAGAAAATTATAAAAAGTAGAAGGTACAAGCCTGTGTAGCCTACATAAAAATCTGGACGACTGGTGTAAACTAAAGAATGCACTATTGAACAAACTGATAACACAATCTGCTGCCTAAAACAAGTGCACATTGTCCTCCCAAGAAGACACAAGTAAGAACAATTTGAACGGAAACAACTGTTACACACAATACGTATTTAGTTTGTCAGTCTAGAGTGCCTCTTTTGCACAAATGACAGAAATTTAAAATTTTATTTAAGGTACACCATACAAAGAAATCTAAAACTGTCTAATTTGTTCTGCTGATTTGAATGCTCAATGTCTTGTACGCTACAAGTGCTTAAATCCACTGAACGAAATGAAAAACAACAGTGAGGATTTAGCCATACTAAGCTAACCAAAATAAATAATAAAACCAAACAAATCCGCTAATTGAATTAAAAACACATCTCAGTGTTTGTTTAACTTAACCAGATATCTAAGCTGAATCCAACCTTTAAGGTTAGGACATTTCATAGCACTTTTGCCCAAAAAAAAAAACTGGTGCCATCTTCTACATTGCCTCCATGACAGACAGAAGCATCCTTGGAAACATCGATGACCGTTCAGATATCGTTTAGGGGCACACCAAGAAGCTGAAAAATCTTCCAACACTCCATCATCAAGAAAGCGCTGTCAACATACTACAGGGTTTCCTTAAGTAAACTGTTGAATCAAGGTGATAATCCACCCAGATCCTGACCACATCTCGCCTGATGATCAACTCAGTTAGGCCTTGTAGAAGATGACAGCTTAAACATTGCATTGGTATGAGTGCAGCCAAGTGTGAATAGTGTAAACGTGCCTAAGTTACCTGTCATATAGAGAAAAAGACATGCAAGAAAATAGTCATATTTGCCTATGTTGTAATATTTCACTCACCTAGAACCCCCCCCCCCAAATCACTAGGAACAACTGAGGGGGAAATAGATTAATTCAGGCCACAACCGTCATAACTCCTAACAGTCTATGTAAATGTAATTACTAGAATTATTCAGCAGCATGACAGCATCATAATGTGTGCCAAACCACAACAACAAACAGGACAGCTTAGAAGTTAGCTCGCATAAATCACAATTAACACCAAAGCAAATAAACAAACAACACAACCAACAGCTTTGTTGCATTGCCAGTAAAGCACATAAACTCTAAACCACGACAGCAACTCATAACAGCCAAATGTTAGCATGGGCAGCAAATACTTAACGTTAGCTTGTTGAAGTGTAGCTAAGGGTCTCAGCTCCGTGGTTTCAGGTTGCCCACGGCCGGGGGAAAGGAAAGCCCAACTTTCAGCCAAAAGTGGGGTTTGAGGTCGAAATTTGATGTGAGAAAGTACCGGCGAACTGAGAAACAGAACTCAACAGCAGGCCAACACGAATATGTTGCCCACAAACGCGCTCTTACGCGACCATGGATGGGTCCAACAGGTGTTCCGGTTTAACGAGAGACCGTGTTAAGTGGCGACCGTCAGCCAAATGCGTCTGTATCGACGACAGCTGTTGAAAACGGGAAGAGAATACGTAGTTGTCCGCGTGAAAGTCTTTTTGTTAAATTTTCATTAAAATGTTCAACATAACCACGTGTACGTTACCTCTCTGATTTGTCTTTGGATTCTAGTCTGAGGAAACTTGTCAGTCGCGTTTGGAACGTGTTAGGAAAACCTTCCTGTTAATGTCTATAATACGTTTTATTGAATACACCTATTCGTATTCAGAGCCTGTTTAAGTAAACACATGTCACGTAGTAAAGTATTTAGCCATTTTAAAAGTAGAAAAAAAAAAAAAAATTCACCACTTGGATTCGAACTCGTAGCTACCTTTTTGAAAATACATAAGTCTCATCAGTCAACATCGAATCATGAACAGGTGGGAACGGCTTTTGCTATCAACTCAAAGTCACACAGCATCTCTTAAATGAGGAGGCAGCCAGATGAACTTGTGACCACACCACATGCATGCAAATAACTCCCAAGTTGCTCTTGCTCAGAAATTGACTTTATTTTGTTTGATTCCCACAAAATGCACGTCTTGTACATTTGTCAATAGTAAGCACACTCAAATCAACCTGAAACTCAAATGTCCATCTCTGACAAAACAAATAAATAATCATAATTTCACATATACACGTGTGTGCAGGATGAATAGTACAGTCCAGATGGAGAACAGTTAACACCAATGGAGTCAGCATGTACAGTCATCGGACAGGAGCGCAGACAGCCGTAGGCCTACTTTAAAGGCAGTAAGTGGGACAAGGGTTTTGAATTTCAGAGGTCTGTTTGTAGTTAATTTCAGCGATTGCAGCTGAGAACTGGAAGGAGTTGTGACCAGAGGAGGTGTTGAGTAACCTCAAGGTTGAAGCTACTAACACATAATTTATGTTAATTTTAGTAGCTTAAGGCTACAGTGGTCACAACTTGATCTGACTGCCTCCTGTTTTAAAGATATGATGCATGAGATAGCTGAGACTTATTATTTGTTTTGTCAGAGATGGACATTTCAGTTTCAGGTTGATTTGAATGTTACCATTACTGACAAACATACAAGATGTGCATTTTGTGGGAATCAAACAAAATAAAGAATATTTCTGATCAAGAGGAACTTGTGAGTTATTTGCATGCAGTGTGGCGTGGTCACAAGTTGATCTGCCTTCCTGCTCCTTTTAAGAGATGCTGTGTGACCTTTGAGTTGATACCAAGCTAATAGCTCAGGGTTCGATGTTATGGCGCGTTGCGTTAGACTGAAGAGATGTATGTTTTTCACAAAGGTAGCTACGAGTTTGAATCCAAGTTGTTAATTTTTTTTTCTACTTTTAAAAGGGCTAAAT
>NC_045752.1:7593295-7601548 GCF_008692095.1 Etheostoma spectabile
GTGACATGTGTTTACTTAAACAGGCTCTGAATACGAATAGGTGTATAAAACGTAGGCTATTATAGACATTAACAGGAAGCGCAACGCTGTCTTACGCTGTTTTCCTCAACACCTTCCAAACGCGACTGACAAGTTTCCTCAGACTAGAATCCAAAGACACGTCGTTATGTTAACATTTTTAATGACAACTTAACAAAAAGCCCTTCACGTGGAAAGCTTCGTATTCTCTTCCCGTTTTCATCAGCTGTCGTCACTACGACAACAACAGACGCACTTGGCTGACGGTCGCCAGTTAACACGGTCTCTCGTTAAACCGGAACACCGGTGGCAGGTGTGCTTGATTTTGACCTGCTAAACTAGCAGTGCATCAGTAACCTATAGCAACGCAAAAGCGCAGATATTTTAAATCTGGTCTAAATGTCCCACCATGTTATGAAGGTGCGTTGACTATGAAGGCTACACTGTATAGTAGCCTATACTCTAGTTTTTATTAGATAGGCCTACAACCCTGAACCCAGTCTAGTCCTGCAATCTCAACCTTGATGATCACAGACATCTCAGATCTCAGACATTTTGGAGGATGACACCTGCATTTCCAACTATGACAAGTCAAAATGTCTACTGTGAGGCTTAAAAACTGTCCAATTGGGCTTTTCTGGAGCTTTGGATCTGGACCAATACTGATGTTTTTTGGTTAGGCTGATTACCAAAATTCAATATTTGAGAGTTGATATTCCTTTTTTTTTTTTTTTTTTTAACATAAAAACATAACATAAAAAATCTTAAGGATCTCTGTCATTTGGGTCTCCGTCTCTGTCCTGCATATAGCCTCCCCTGAAACCGATATACAGTTTCTGTCTTCTTTAGCAGATGGAAATAGATCAGTTGTCATCATGGTTTGGTAACCTGATAAAAGGTGGTTGTAGGCTATAGGATGGAGGTTGTTGTGTCATCCTTGATTGCCTCTGCCTCTGTCCACTAGCCTGGCTCTACATTGCCGGGATCTATTTCTATTATGTGTTTTGCGAGGACACTGTTGCTGCGTCCGGGCCGCTCCCAGGGCAGCTGTAATTGGTTTTAAAAATAGGCATAGCCCACAAACAAGCCAGTTTGTTCCCTCTATCTCAGAATAGATCAGTGGTGTAACCAGGCCACTCTTGCACTGACACCGCAAGATATGGCAGTGTTTGACTACTGTCCACCTACTCCTGGTCATTGGCCTTTGAACCTTTCCTGTCCACACAGTCTCTTGGTCAGGGTGTGGCTAGATGATCTCACAAATTTGGCAGTGTCCATTCTAGTCTTAAGGTGGGCTGAACTTTAGATTCTTTTGTACTGTAGCTTTAACCTTCACTTGTGTCCTTCCATATTTACTAAATTTCTTCCTTGTGCAATGTGATTGAAAGACTATTCATGAGAGAGACTTGTCAGATATCATAAAGGTTTTTGCCTTTTTAACAACCCCCTTGTGATTTAAGCTTTTCATAGATGTGGGTCTGAGAGTAGTAGTGAACGGGGGATGATATTAAATATCACCAGAAAGAAATGTGACTTGGTTTATAAGCAGAGGGAAATGTTTTATAACAAAACCACATCTGAAGAGACCCTTGTATGAATGGCAAATTCACTCACAAGACAAGCAACGATTAAAATCACCCCACAAACAAAATACACTGACCAAACCATGTCTTCTTGTAGGGGAAAATAGCAGTGTTTATTTCATTTTATTGTTTTCAAATCTCAACATACCTGATTGAAAATAATGTGATGATGCCCATCGTAGCTCTTCTCCACCCCCAGAAAATGAGAGAGAGAGAGAGAGAGAGAGAGAGATGCAGAGCTGAAACAGCCGATTAGATTACCCTGCTGAGGCTGTAGGCTGCGGCTGCCACCCCGCCACTCACCTCATCTGCCCTCTCCTCCATCTCTCATCTTCCCTCTATCAGGCTCGGGATCTAGTCCCTGCAGAGTAACACCACCCCCTGTAGGATCTAGGCAGGACTTCAACTTAGAAACCTCAAACGCCTGGCTGCTTCTCATGAAGGCTTCTGAGGTGCGTAAACTGGCACAGAACATGCTATTGATTTATTAATATTAATGCAGTGGGTTAAACTACCCAGGAGACAGATGGTGCATTTTTTATACCTCTCATGTTAAAGCTTTCACCCATAACCTAAAAGATTATATATAACATTAAAATTCAACATATAGACAAGTGCCTCCTGCAGACAAATATATTTCCAAAATCCTGTATGCCTGATTAGAGTGGAGTCATTAAAAGTACTAAACTAGAGAAAGAGCAAGTGTAACTTGAATGTATATAGAATGTGTATTTTCTCTAATGCAAATTTGTACTTTTGGGGCAGGTTAATATGATTTCCGTTGTTGCCTGCGTTGTTGCCCCACACTGCATCATGATGTAATAGCCGCCCAACACCAAAGGGAACACAAAAGTCAGGTGCATGATTGACAACTAATTTCTTACAGACCGCCTTGTGTCTCACTTATATACGTCATTCATACCCAAGAAGTGACAGTGGAGGGGAGTCCAGAGATGATCAGTACACTAGTTTATTCATTATTCAACAATAAAGACACGTAAAGGTAGCTTATGAATAAGTCTTTATGACAACATCAGTTTTTCTTTCACTCCCACATATTTTTCAGTTCAGTATGCAAGTAAGCATTACTGGCTCTCCCCAAAATACAGAGTGAGGAAAAAGCTGAAATTTAAATGTTAAAGATCATCTACTCCGACCCATCCTCCATCATAACATGCAATTGTCCCAAAGCTTGTTGAAAAGCTTTGCTGGCCCTTCTATGCATTAAGTTGATGGTATACAGATGTTTGAATTAAAGAGCACAACAGGAACAATGTAGCTCCTGCTTCAAACAAAATGTGTAATCTTAGAATGAGATTCTAAGTATATATATATATATGATTACCAAAGAGAGGTTTTGGAACATCGGTGATCTGGGACACATACATTGTTGTCTCAGAGACAGATCCAGGAATGTTGGTTTGCTGTAATACTTTGTTTTTTTTATTGCTGCGACTTTTGAAATAAAGGCAAAATGTCCATAATGCATAAAATAATCCACACAAAATGAATGACAATATGCAATTTCATGAATTCCCATGGATGATACATAGATGGATCTATAGATGGATACTAACATTTTATCTAGGAGCCGGCCGGTCTGTTATGTTCCAGATGGTGGCAGGTTTCCCTTCCAGCAGTCTGTCAGTCTTGGCTCCGAGCCATGTGAGTCAGGTAGGGCAAGTGAGGACAACTTGGCAACAATACACTGCAATACACAAACCCAGGAGATGCTGTGGGATTTGAGAGAGCAGCTCTGACTGGGATCAGTGAGAATTATTTTCGGTATCGCCTGTATTTCTCATACACATCACACGTACAACAAAATCAGCTAATGTAATGACAATATAATGTGGTATACCATGGTATTGTCTCTTTTGTTGCCTCCTATATCTTCCCAGCCTTTTAATGTGTACAAAATAGCATTGTGTTTTGCTAC
Organism: Etheostoma spectabile; assembly: GCF_008692095.1. Classification (NCBI taxonomy): domain Eukaryota; kingdom Metazoa; phylum Chordata; class Actinopteri; order Perciformes; family Percidae; genus Etheostoma; species Etheostoma spectabile. The sequence continues at coordinate 7,596,836 of NC_045752.1, forward strand.
TTAAACAAATCTCATTACCTTCAGACCGTCACAGTGCAGATGTCAAAGTACAACATATATCTGATAATAGTACGGTCATGTTAGCAATGTAACTGTCAAAAGAAACACCACAAGAACCAGAGCATAGGAGTCAAGGAACCAACCAACCGCTTTCACGTTATGACATGTTGAATGCAATGATACACCCTTTCTTTCAGCAACCTGTCAGTGATGATGCTTAAAAAGTCCCAAACAGGAAACACTTAAATGAGTAAGTACACCCTGGCTGCAGGTTAATTTAGGTGTTGCATGGTTAACATTTGGAAAGATAGAGAAACACAACTTGCTTTGACAATCTTTCATTATTGCTGAGGTCACAGCACATTTAAGCGTTCTACTTAGAGCAGATTGGCAGCTGCAGTACCACGTCTGTCTCCCCACCAGGCTGCAGTAAAAAACACTGTTGTGAAAACACATTCAGCACCACCCTAGCATTTATAACTTTGTCATTATGTCGACAAATTTTACAAAGTTTTAAATCCCTTTTTTAGTCTCTACACTTCATAGTAAATGGATTTGTAATATTTACACACTGTACATACATGCTTACATATTGTCTGTCCTAGCCTACTTTCACCCTCATATTGGGATGATCATTATTATTATCTGGTTGTAGTATTGCTTATGTGTTGTTTATTCTGTGGTGTAACTGGATAGGAGGAGGAGGATGATGGCGGTCACGTCAGATGACCATTGGAAGTGCAGACAGAGACACTGAGGTACAGGGGGGTGCAGGTTTAATGAAGGCAATAGTAACATTTGTAGCTGTCGAGCAGCAGCAGCCATGGCAGCCTCCCGCAGAGAGGGATGAATGGAAAGCCAACATTAGACAAACGCACAGGCTACATAATGGTAATGTCAAATAAGCAGCCAATAGGACATCAATTATGGAATAATTAACCAGATTATCTAAGATAAAGAGGGATTTATCTAAACTAATAGTTTCACTGCTAGACTTATAAACAATTGTAAGTTTAGATAAATTAACCAATAGGAAAGGTCCCTGCAGTCCAGATACAGCTAGCACACAGACAACACAAGCCCAAAAGACTGAAGTCCATCAGTTAAAAACTGTCTCACTTTATGTAATCACGGCTTGATCCTTGTGGGACATGGGAAGCAGTTATAGTGTATTAGTTTTTACATATTCATTAAGTTATCTATATTTAAGTATTGGATTGTGATGACAGACTGATGCATGTCAGTACTTTAAACTATTTAAAGGAGGGAGCACATTGAGTTCTCCTCCGGGCCTGCAGCTGTGCTGTAAAAAATGTAGAGCTCAAAAAAGAAACTTGGTACTGTGTAAATGTGGTCTTATTAGTTTGGCAGACATCAGAAGACTCAATACAGAATGATGGTAAACGTAAGAGCATGGCAGCTGTTCTCAAACAATGTTCACTGTGATAAATAACCATGCAATTGCCATGCTCAGAGTCAGGAAAAAAGTTAAAGTAGTAAAGAAAAAAAGTAGTTGCTGTTGATTTCGTTTTCATCATAAAACAATACTTATATACATATCGCGGTGTAAACTCAAACAGTAAACAGTGACTGAAAAGGATTAGGTTGAAGCAAAAGCTTTTATATAGATATCCTGTGTTCTTAATACACTAGTCTATGGTTCTTATCGATTAAATCTAAAGAAACAAGGAAATCAATCACATTTCCAAAAACCATTTTCTTAAAAAAAGAGTTGCACATTTTTTAATTTATATTAAATTCTTTTAATCTCTTTGTTTGCTTTTTGAAAAGTAAACTTACAAAAAAAGTAAATTAATTTTGAACTAACACAGTTCATAATCCAATAAATGTTTATAGTAGAACAACAGTAGGTGTCACTACCCAACCACTAGGGCCAAAGGCCACACTAACACTAACGTTTTCAGCCTAGATTTGCTGTGGTGTTATACCATTTTGGTTTTTAATGCTAATACAATGGCTAACACAGAACTGTCACAAAACCCTGTATCTACCTGAGATGGTATAAAACTAACTATTAGAGCCCTACTTATTTATGAATCTGAAAAGGGTGGTTTTCTTCATATAGACATTCCTCAATTCCTCATATACAGGGAGAAGATAAAGAAATCTGTTGATTTATTGATGTTCTTGTAGACAGTTGGAGCTGACATTTGTTGTGCTACACGTCTGAGCATCTAACAGGACTATACATGTTCAAATACCATCAGAGTATAGTCATCCCTCTTGCTCATTTACCTTGCTTTAATGCAGTAAAGGAGAAGTGAGTTTACAACATTGGTACTGCAGGCCAACTGTGCATTTCAGGGTTATTTCCATCAGCGGTGTCAGCTCGGGACAAGGCAGCAGATCTTGCGGAAATGCCTCTAGGAAAAAAACAAAAGTCTGGTTCATCCGAAATCACCCCCCTTCCAAAAACACACACACACACACACACACACACACACACACACACACACACACACACACACACACACACACACACTTGCGTACAATTGGCCTTCCGCTCGCCAATCCTTTGTGACTCACATGGCTTTACTTTCACCTTGTGTAACATCAAGATTTAATACTCTCTGCACCGGGAGCTAAGCTACTACGGCCAACTGTTACAAAAGTCATTCATGGAATTGAAGAACTCTCTTCCTGTGTCTGACATTGATTAGTACTGTATGTATGCAGGTGTTCACTTTCATTGGCCATTTAAATATTTATAAAATTACAAAAAAAAATGGATTTAAGGCCATTGCCTGGATTGTGGTTAAATTCAATTAAGGGCTGCAACTATTTTAATTTTAATTTCTGCTGATTATACTTAAAGAGCAAGGTAGCATCTTCAAATTTCTCTTGTTCGACCAACAGACCAATCCCTGATAGTCACTTTACTTTCATTTATGACAAAGAAAAGCAGATAATTGACATATTCATGCAGTTTAGAAAATGTTTGACATTTTTGCTTGAAAGATGTCCAATGTCTTTTTATTTTAGCTCTACTCCAATATTAGTTTATTTTATGTATTAACCCAAAAAACTAAAGAACCTTAAAGATAAAAGGATCATAAATGATAGCTAGAAAATTGCAAACGAAAGAACAACAGAATCTGACAGTTTGTGCAGTATTCTAATTCTAAAATACAAGATGAAACCATTGAAATAGATGGAAAAAGTCAGCTTGAGAAACAAATAAAACCATTCAACGTTTTGTTCTTCTGGTTAGTTTATTATATAAACTATATTTGTCAGTGGAACAGATCCAGATGAAGCTTGGTGAAATAGTGGAGTTTTGTTTCTGTAGTTTCTAGCACTGAGAAACTATTGTTCACTAATTAACACTGATGGCTTACATCTGTCCTAAACAACAGGCACACTGTATATCGGGCCTATTCAAATGATTTCACAGTAAGATTTAGGTTGCTGTCACATCAGAATTTTTCATGTTAGGGCGCTGCTGGAAGCCAGTGAGACTGACATGCTCATTGCATTGTACGTGACGGTCTGATTATTGTGTCCCTTTTTAGCTTTGATTGACATATGGGTTGCTGAATCCAGTCACGGAGGACATAAGTGAGACCTGCAAGATGAATGCTACAAGTGGGGTCGCAAATGTTATTCTCTGTAAATACAACTGTTGGCAAATGTTTTTTTCAGGTATCTGGCTCCCTCTTGTGTTCAAAGTAGCCCACTGCCAGAGCGGCCATACTTGCTAGTGACAATAGTTCCGTTTAATGCATCCAAACTAAGAACACCCCCATTGCCAATACTAGCCTTTTTATCCATGTTACAGCGAATGGCCTAAAGTTTATATACTGTAGCATACAAGTTTTTCAGAATAGTTATTTGAGATGTGCCCTGCCCTTTCAGTTAAGTAAAGCCAAAATGGATGCATGGTTGAAAATATATATATATATATATTCAAATAATCTCTTTATTCATCCTACATAGTTGTACACCACTAAAGACAGTGAAAGGAGCACACAACGGGTATAAACATTTGTCAGTTATATAGGAGGGAGGAAACTTTGCAGATTTTAATAACAAAAATAACATTTTCTAAATCCTTGTGTCACTTAAAGTACATCCAAGAACAGGAGAAATAAGACGGTATGTGCCAGATTGACTTCTTTCACTTGCTATTGATGTTTTATTCTGTACAGAGGGACAATTTGTACAAAATTAATCTAGATATATAACACTACATGAGACAAGGTAAATCATATATACAATATTAAATGAATCATATAGTACAGGTCACATACAAAAGGACACTTTAAGTTATGTTTTGGAAATAATATGTTAAAATTAAAAGATCTGCAAAGATCCTGCAGAAAGAGAACAAGCCACCAAATCATTTTTAAATCACCTCTTGTTTTTTCAGCGCTAAAATAAACCTCAAACATCTCTTGACTCAAACTCATAAAATCTATAAAACATCTCTCCCAGCAAGCAGGACTGTTTCATAAATGCAATGAACTTGACAACAAAAATCTGTTTGGTGAATGGCATTCCTCCAGGGTAAAAGGTACATGTTTAACATGGTAGTTTTAATTTACATCTTTTTGCATTCAAGCAAATACAGTATTAATACAGTTAACAAGCCAAGTCACAATGTCAGTTTATTTTCAGCATCTGGCATTTTTGTGGCCATTGATACCAGTCTGTTTCAGCGTTGGGCATCCTGAATGGCCAGAAGAAGAAAGA
>NC_045752.1:7601558-7610717 GCF_008692095.1 Etheostoma spectabile
AAAAAAAAAAAAAAAAAAGTTTGAAACCTGACATCCACGCTACTTTACCTCCAGAGAAGACAAAGAAATACAACACATCAAATATGAAGCAATCTAGCAGACCTCCTTAGTTTAAACAATGGTACTAACTGGAAAATATTTTCCAACCGTAAACAGCTGCCTGCAAACCAGACACCTGAAATTAGGAATGGTAGCAACACAAACATGCCACACTTTCAAACGTTAACAAAGTATTTTTTTTTGGTAGCTCACATCAACTAATTTGTGTATTAATCATTTGATGTCAGTATGTTAATAGCTACTGAGGTTATCAGCACTTATTTTTAATAATAAATTAATTTCTATTTTTAAGTAGAGGAAATTAAAATCTTTATAGCATACAATACAATATAATAAAAAGAAACACAATGAGCAAAGGTCCTAACAGTAACGGCTGCTAAAAACCATCAGTGAGTTTTTAGGTGTTGTGACAGTACAAATCTGTGCCTCCTCTCGAATTCAACAAAAAACGAATCTCCAATTATGTTTCCTTTACAAAGATAATCATCCCTATTCATTTTACAGTATATATTTATATAAAACCCACCACTCACCGTGAACACCCCACAGCCACGCTCTCCTCTTTTGATTATGCAACCGTTATATGGGCTCTCCTTGTTACATCCAAGCCCTGGATTTTGCTACTGCCATTTAGGTAGCAAATACAGACAGCTTTCATTCAGGTTCATTATCATCAACAAAACTTAAAAACAGTAAGTACCATTGCTTGAACGGTCTAGTCAACACTATGGTCTGGTTTTCAAATATTGCCAATGAACATAAGGAAGCAAGCATATAAAAGAGCGGCATATGGCACAAAACAATAAGATGGAAAGTGTCAGATGTCCACAGGACAACTAACTCTTTCCTCGCCACCTTTCCTGGACATTGCAAGGCTGAAGGACGAGCTTCAGTTTGGTCTGGTGTGCTAAACTAAAAAACAAAAAGACAAACTTTCAAACACCAGTGACCCAAAACAAAGGCAGGTGTCCCTGTTAAAGTCACAGATCAAAACATGAAACAAATACAGTCTTGGCACTGACAAGATGTCCATTAGATTGAGCAAAACAATTAAGAAAACATACAACAGATGACAGAAAAGTCATGTCGTTCATCTGATTTTGTTCCCTTTGACAGAAAAGAAAACCAAGCAGAGACCAAGTGACGATCCTTAGACAGTGAGTCAGTCAGTTCCTATGTTTCCATGTCCAATCCATTGTGTTTGCAAGAAGGAATGAAGAAGCCAACGTTGTGGCATCCATACTCCCAGGTTCCACATTTACAGTGAGCGCACAGGGGGATGGAAGGAGAAAGCAAGGTAAGAGGAACCGATGGGGGAAATAATCAGAGAACACAATGAATGTGGCAAAGGCTAACAGACAAACAAACACAATCCCACGCTTCTTCAAATAAAGAAAAAAAAACCTGAGAAAGCAGAAATCTGAGGAGGAAACGGGGCTTTTGCACTGGGGCAGCAGGAATGAAGGAGAACGGAGGATTCTATGAAAACTGGTGCTGGGAGGAGGGATGGAGAGCCCAACATGGTCGTCAGTGTAATTCTGCCGCCTGGGCGAAGAGGATGTCCATGGCTGTCGAGGGTAAAAGGGGCAGTTGAACAAAGAGCCGGCAGGTGGTGGGACCTAGAGTCCATCATGGGTGGTCAACATGTTTTCAGCTCTGCGGTGGGACTCCAAGGCTTTTGTGGTGTAGATATCCTGAGGCAACTCAGATTTGCGTCGCACCATAGGCCGCTCTTTCCGCTGCTCATGCTGCAACTGTCAGATTGAGCCGAAACAAGAGGAGAAAGTTAGACTTAATTAGAAGGTTTCTAATCTCCTGTCAGCATGTCAAGCTGTCCCTGCTCTGATCATATCGTAAAGAAGCACGACAGCGTGGGCACAATTCAGTTACATACGTGAAAATCTAACCTACAGAGGAAAACCGGGACTGAGTTCAAACATGTTGTACTGAACCAGCCATACCTGCCTAACATCATTAGAACTTTAAACACAACACTAGACATTTATGGAGCCCCAAAGTCTTCAATAAATTAAATAAATAAGACATTATGAGATAACTATAACAAGTGTGTAAAGTAGTATATCTGAACCAATACATTTAAAAATTATAAAAATATATTAACATTTTACTAAACTTTTATTACAAAAACTAAATTATTAAGACTTTTAATTCTAGTATAGAATTTATTCCAAAAAGCTCTTTTTATTTCATAATGGCACTTTACACAAAGACACTTTTTATGTTTAATCAATTTTTATTTCATGACACACTTTAAATGCATTTTAAATTTATTTCAGATATACTTATTTAGGTAATATTGAACACATTGGGTCTCCTGCTACTTAGACAACATGCGAGGGGAGGCAGGCACACAAAAAATAAAGTTCTTGATTCCAGTGTTTAGTCCATGGCCAGATGTGTTTTTGCGTTGTTTTTTATAAAAGTAGTTTGATTTGAAAAATACTAAATTAGTAACAAAAGACAAACGACGACTCTAATTTATACAGTAAGTATACAATGACAATTGATACAGTGCGAGTAGCTTCAATTAGAAGACTTTGCAAGCTCGGGGAACACACAAGCCTTTTCATTTATAGAGTGATTATAACAGGAAAGATGCATAGAGACAGAGAGAAAGTCAGGTTTACCTGAATCGCGCCCTCCTCAACTGTCTTTTTTAACCTCAGAACATCTTCTATCAAAGGGACATCCGTCTCCATTGCTACAGGACTATTGAGGTCAGAGGAATCAACATACATAAAGAACTATGTTGAAAAGAAAGAGAAACAAAAACAAAAAACACAAAAAAGGATGGAGAAGAGACTTTCAGTCGCATGCAAGAGGAATGAATCAAGAGGCTCCGAACTGAAGAAAACAGCAGCTCTGATCTATTGCTGTTAGCCATTTTATGTCCTTTAGTTGAGGATTTTTACTACAGATTTTTTGGGATTCCCATTAAGTGTTGACTATGAAAAAGCACCTGTGTCAAAAGATGTTAAGCAACCATCAGCTGCTGGGGACACCAAAATAAATTAAAGTCCAAACTTAATCTTTTATAGCACCCTGGCATTGTGCACTGATCTGTTTGGATTGAAACTTTTTATTTATTTGCACATTTAAAATTAATGTGTCAACATCTTGGGAAATGTGTTTATCTGCCTAGAGTTAGAAGAGAGGATTGATGCCCCTCTCATGCCTGTACTGTAAATACAGTATATGACTGAAGCAAGCAGATAGTTAGCTTAGCACAAAGACTGAAAACAGCTGGCATGGCTCTGTCCAACAATAACGACGTCTGTATAACAACCCCTGTAAATCTCACTAATTAAAACATATCAATTGTATCTTGTGTGTTTAATCCGTACAAAATCCAAAGTTTAAAAACAACAATTGTTGTTTTACAGCGGGTTTGAATGCTGGATTATTTCTTGGCTGGGTACAGTGACTTCCTGGAGCCTCCAATGGTTGCCGGGCAACCTCACGGTGGCAACAAGACTCCGGGAAGTTACTGCACCCAGCCAAGAATTAGGATTTAATAGGATTTTGTTACCTTTGGACAGAGCCAGGGTAGCTGTTTTTATCTAACTCTCGGCAGGAAAAGGAATAAGGATATTCCCCTAAATGTTTAACTTGTCCCTAACTGTCCAACACTGAAGCTGTAGTGTACTTCAGTGGAAAGCTAATTTTGGGGGAGTGGACAGAAATGTCTGCATGTAGTTCATCTTTAAATGAGTCAAATACTTCTTTAGAGAGCCTTTTAGAGCATTCACCACATCTAAGCACACATTCTCAGAGCACTCAGATACCCACTCATCAAGCTCTGTCTGTCTTTACCAGCAGTGCAATTTAGAAAATAGTAACTACCAAGTCATAGTATGAACACATGGAGACCTTAATGGGATAAGATGGAAAGGGAAATACTATTCTACAACAAAATTGACTTACAGAAAACACAAAACACTTATTTCGTAAAGATTAATGCTACACACACACAAACACTCTCACACACATACTGTGGTAATAAGGTGAAAAACAGGTGAGGTTAGATGGTTGCATACACTGCTTACCTGTGGATTTGACTTGGCGAGGTTCTCGATCTTGATCCAAGCCTCTTCACGTTCTTTTGACTTTGCCTTCTCTCTGTTGAACAAAGCACCAGACCTCACATCATGAATCTGTTCCACTACGTTGATGAGATGTGAAACCCAACACCCATTTAGTTGCAGTGTTGAGGCTGACAATTATGTGTCACTCAGACATCATTGTTAAAAAAAGATTAACTGAGTGGGAGAAGAGTCTATAGTGCCTACTTGTTTTTCTCGGCCCTGAACTGCTGTGTGCAATCATCAAAGAGCTTCTGATTCATCTCCATGAAAAGCTTCAGAGCATTGTAGATGAGGCCGTGGATGGTCCTGGGAACACAAAACACACGAGCACACACAAACACACATTATGGCCTGACACTGCAAATAACTGACATTTAAAAAAAAAAAGAAGCTTTGGTTGGAAAGTTTTAACACATTTTATTTTAAAAGTAAAACCTTAAAGATATTGAGGTTACAATGATATAAAAATGTAAGTGAAAAGTTACCTGAAGGGTTGTTTTGGGCATTTTTGCTTAAAAATGTATTATCGATTATAAAAAAACAGTTGCCAATTACTTTCTATTCATCAGCTAATTGTGTCATTGTTTCGATTTTTAGTCATCGTCTCAGATATTAGAGAAATTAAAGTAATTGAAAGTCTTTTAATATGCACTGAAAGCCCAAAACTAAATTATAATTTATGTATTAAAAGGTGATCTACAGAAATATAAACAATAGAAAGGGCATTAAGAAAAAGTTATGACAAAGCTTTTTAAAAATCATTTCTGATAAATACTTCTAGGCTAGTGTTTCATTCAGTAACATTCTGTGACCAAGCTCAAAAGTCTACACACACTTGAGAGATAGCACTATGCGAGCTAATGTGTCAGACTGGTGTTACATGCAGTGTGAATTACAGAGTTTTTAAGGACATTAGCACAGCCTGCGTAACATTCAAAGTATCTTACTTGTTCCAGTGGGTCTTGGAGTTGCGGTAGAGTGCAGGAAACATAATCGGCAGGATCTTTGCTGCGTTGTCGCTGATCAGACTCATGATGTATTCGTTGTTCCAGTAGTACAGAGCTCTCTCTGCCACCTGCACAGAAACCTCAGTTAGGCAAACACTGACAGACACCACCACTCCACATGAATAACTTATTCCCTGAGTTAAGCGTGATTTATGGTTCTACGTAGGCTTCATGCAGAACTTTTGCTGTAGCCTGTGTGCGTCGATCACTTCTTCAAGAAAAGCAGGGCCGGCATGCGTGTGTGGTAGAGCGAGTGAGAGAGCGATGGGGATTTGTTTCAGAGCGAGTAGAGTCTAGAGGCATAGTGAGAGATACAGTGTCTCCCCCTGTGTTTTCTGACTCCAGTGGGAAATTTGTAGCAGGAAATCTTAACCCTCTCCTTGATTTCATGTCATTTGTGGAGAAAAAAGAAAAAAGGACATGAGTAGGGGGAAATGCAACCAAGGGGGTAAGCCTCTCCTCTCTAAGCGTAGCTCCCATGGCGCCATTTTATTGCTACGAAGCTATCACCTGCAATATCCCAATCACTGCCGTTCATTTTGGTGTCACTTTGACAGTGAATAACTTTTCATCCAAAGCCTTTCAAGACTATTTGTGCATTATTTATTTCTAAAGAAACACGACAATGTATAAAAGGCTCCATTACCTTGTACCTCACTTTATGGCTCCGTAGCAGACGTTTTTATAACAACTGGCTAACGGTTATGTCATAATCACCGTACTGCCAGGAGAAGCTCGCAGACAGTTTTGACTTACATCAGCTGTTTAGGTTTAATTACTAACGTTAGCAGTAATTAGCATGTGTCTATGTTATCTCCTTACATATACCTACGCTCTCCGTCTCTGCTTATTGGGAATGATTGAGATTTCTCTTGGCACAGCTACCAGAAGACTTAAAACTTTCATACACTTTGCCCACGTCACAACTACGTTGTCAAGCTCAGTTAGAGGCTGCGCAGTAACGCCTAGGCATCACTGGAAAAGTGCTTCCATTTTTCTTCACTGGGCTCCGTCCAGAGCAAGGGGATCTGGTGGTCCACTTCTTTAACTGTCTATGAATGCAACGCTACCACGCCACGGCGACGTGTGTCACCGCAACATGTAGTAATTGTAATTTTTCGAGAGGTGCACGTCAGGCTACAACAAGGGTCCGGCGTAGGGTCGGTATCTCCACATACCAACGTACACGCTGTGGATTTAATGCAAAACCATAAATCACACTTTATGCAGGTAAGATTGGGATCACCCATTGGTTACCTGAAAGTGCGGGCTAGACACACACTTGGCCAGCTGTCTGAAAAGAGGTTCCTGCACTTTAACAAACTCAGAGGGCTCAATGACGTCCAGGATCTCCTCCAGCTCGTTGAGGAACATCACTTCCTTGGGACTGTGAGTCTTTGGCCAGTACTTTAGTAGAGCCATTACCACCTGTTGGAATGATGACAAAAGTAATGATAGTGTTGAATAACCAATCAGGGAGAATAAGGTGACAGCAGTTTATGAAACCAAAAAGGGCACCAACACCAACTCAAATCAAATTTGAATATCAAAGAAGTTTGAGTTTCAGCAAGCAGCATTATGCAAAGAGACGGAAATGAGTCAACCGTGTTTTTATTTGACATACCGGCTCAGTTAGAGTGCTGTCCTTTTCCAAAAACTGCACCACGCAGTAGGCCAACTGCAAAACACATAGGCAAACAATGTATTTAACTGTCCAAGTGTTACCTTGATACCTAAGGGACAGACTGGCTGGGACATGCAACACCATTTTTTGACAAAACCTGCAGAATGGCCTGCTGCTCTTGTGAATACATGGGGCGTGTACTCAGAGCAGGTTTGGACAAGAATGCGTAAATACATTTAAAAAAAAAAAAATCTATTTTTCCATACAGCATGACAATAAACTAATTCTTCTAATACTTCTCATGCCTCATTTTGTGTTTGACACACTCACCTGTGGATGGTAGACACTGAGTGATTTGACTTTGTGCAGAGGCAATAAAACCTTCAACAGAAAAATCTTGTGCTCTTCTTTAAGTGGTAAGGCAAATCCATTGATTATGCTGTGAATTAAAAAGTAATTAAAAAGTACTATCACACCTGAAAACATTCAGCACAATTATGCCAAAAGAAGCATTGAATGTCATGTAAAGGTTGTATGAAAGCCACAAAGACATGTTGTTTGGTAGCTTGTGACTTTAACTAAGGGCCATACCTTCCAAGTATTTCCAGTAGTTCAGCTATACCATTATGGTGCTCTGTCTCATAGATAAACCTGTAAGAACAGAACAAGAACAAAAATACAAAGACTGCATCAACTAACATAATGAATGTTTCATATGTTGACAATCCATCTTGGTGTACATGTTTTAGAGCAGTGGGAGACCTGCACTGACCTATAGAAAATGTTATTGATCTGTTTTCTGATGTACGCTCTCAGCCCCAGGAACTTTCCATAGATCCTGTGGAGGGTAGTTTTGAGGAAGTCTCTCTCTCTGGGATCCTCACTGTCAAATAGGTCTAGGAGCTATAATGCAAGAGAAGGAATATTACCATGACAGTCCTAGTGCAAATTGTGTTGTGTAATTTTAGTTTTTCCTTCTATACGGTCGGAAGAATTTGGCAAAATTATTTTCTTACCTGCATAACAAATTTCTGGTCGATGTATTTCTTTGCTATGTTAGGCTGAAAGTCGGGCGATTCTAAAAACCTAAGGAAAAATTCGTAGACGAGCTGCAACAGAAAAAAGAAAACAAAAAAAAGGAATGAATGCTGAGAGGAAATTTAAACTTGATGGGAGTAAAGTGTGCATAATGTACAGTAGTGCTGGACAATATGGAGAAAATCAAATAACGGTAAAACGATATGCTTGACCATATATCTCATTGATATTCTATGGTTGACAATTGGTGCTTTAAAAAAAATATCTTTACACTTAGATTTCAGATCTATAATCATCAGCAATGTGAACATAATGTCTAAGTGTCAGTCTGGTAAGATCAGAAAAGTACATTACTTAATGTAATGCAGCCTTTAAAACCAGTAAAAGACAACACATACGTCATATCATGATATTCAAAATTGGAGACGATACCTAGCATTTCACAATATCCATATAATATCAATATATTGCTCAGCCCTAATGTACAGTATATAACGAGGTTCAGATCTGCTCAATGTTGAGGCAGTTCACAAATGCTCTAACATCAAACAAACAATTCAGACATGCCATTTTGTAAACTTTAGAAACTAAAGCCATGCTGGGTTTCTAGGTTGTCGGAAAATAACCTTTCCTAAACCTCTCACTGTTTTGCAGATGATTAAATGATTTAAATGTCAACCTGGAGGTGTGGCCATGCAGCTTCAAGTGTTGGCTCGTCTTCCTCTGGATCAAACTCCGCTCCAGTGGGGTTGGACGATGGAGGCAATGTTCTGAACATATTTACTGCAAACTGGAAGAAGAAAGGTGAAAATGTTAGTGTTAATTGTGAAATTCACTGGGCACTATGCTATTAAAAGTTAACTTCCTTTGGATGTTTTGATAAATCAAAGTCATAGTTCATGTTTCAACCACATCAATGTCAAAATTTCTACCCAAAATAGGTTACATGAGAGTTTCAAAAAGTTAAAAAAAATAAAATAAAAAAACACAGCAAGACCTGGACTTCCTGTAAGAAGTTTCCCACTCTTGAATTAATGTTTCCCGTCATGACACATTAAACCAACAGTGAAACCACTGCATCATTTTCAACACACCAGGCATTTCACGGCACAATGTAGTGATTAAGTGTTGAGTAGGTGACAACTGATGCAACTTATTTTCATAAACTCATAACCGTGCATGGTTTTAAATCAGTTTAATTGCTTGAAGGTCGATCATGAATGCTGGGATCATATCGGGGTACAACTCATTTATTTAGTGTTAAATGATTAAGAACTCATGTAAGAGCCACTTTTTAAGTCTTGATTAGTTACTGCTCCCCAAA
>NC_045752.1:7610727-7619334 GCF_008692095.1 Etheostoma spectabile
AAAAAAAAAAATCAGTGAGGAATTTTTAAAAACAAAAGGGTAACTGTCCTTAGAGTTTATAATACATTTAACTAATTGCTGTGTTTGTAAACATCCATGAAATGTCCCATTTTTATGGGATGATTTATTATTTATTTATTCTAAAATTATTTCTTCTTTTTAGGTTGATTTTAACTTTGTCCTTGCAACAGGCCTCAAAGGGTTTGGCCCACAATAATCCAAGTGTGTTGTGTTTCTGGTCTCTCACAGTGTCAACTGACTCCCCTGTGGGCTGCTGTTCTCCACCAGGCAGATCATGGGACAGTGCAGGTGGCCTACTAAAACACTGGGAACCTTGTTTGACAAGACAGGCTACAGGCTAAAAGGTAGAGAGACTATCTGGACTGAGCCGCAGTCCAGGCTGTGAAGATGACTGTTCATTAACTCCACAATGAAAACTGTAAATGGGAATGTCATAACCATGATTATCGCAGTTCTGCTGTTGGCTTTGTTAATGAAAAGATAGTCTGTAGTTGAGTAAGATACTTGTACCTTTCAAAGTTTATAGCTTCATTTCTGTATCTCTCCACACTAAAGGCTGTGATGAGATGGTGAGCAGAATGCCGATTATCATTTTAGTTTGCTTGGACTGTGCTGCTGAAATTTAACTGATAATCAATAATTTCAAACAAATCACTATTGCTTCTGCTGAAAAGGAGTCACAACCCCCTGTAGCAGAAAAAAGGTTTTTCTGGGAAAGATTAACTTATACTAAACATGGCAATTTATGAAGGAATTGCGGTATGAATGACAGATGTTGAAAGCTTAAGCCAAACTGCATTGCTGGCTTTAAAAGTTCAATATAGTCTGCTTGGCTGCTCACAAAGGCCCGCGACACATAATTGGCGAGGTCCATGACTTGAGTCTGTTTGGTGTGTTCCGTGCCGTCATCCGTCCAGAGGGGCCGTTGGCCTTCATTTTGGCCGACCTGACATGCTCTGTCGGCAGGCGGGCACTGCCGGCAGTCCGACTCAAATGACCAATCTGATTGGTGGAGTACAAACCCAAAAACGAGGAGCAGGATGAGCGTAACTAGAGTCTCTCAAAATTTGATGAAAATCTTTAAACTGACCTTTGTCGATCTGAAATGAAGACAGTTTCTGAAACCGCCTGGCCTATTTCTCGCTTAAAATGTTTTCAGAAACATGTTTCTGTGAGTGAAAAATGGAAAAATATGAGAGCATATTCTGAAAAAGCCGCCTGTCTGGCACTGAATTTCCGAAGAAACCAGACCCATGGGACGCATTCATCCAATTAGCTGACGTTTTTCATTTTTGGTCGACAATACAGACTAGCGCCGCCTACTGTTATGGAGACGTATTACGTCTTATCGCTTTGGTGTGTTCCGAGGCACTTTTTGACCAACTCGGGGAGGCTCATAAGTCCAACTGCGTTTTCTGCCGAGGGTCTGCCGTCTGGTTGGTGTGTCAGGGGCTTAAGACCAAGAAAGTGGATCACAACACTCCTGTCCTGAGGTCTTTACACTGGCTTTGTGTCTCTCAAAGAATCAATTTCAAAATTCTATCATTGGTTTATAAACCACTGACTAGTTTTAGGCCAAGGTACATTTGCTGATATGTACTGATTACTGATCTTCTGCTACATTATGAACCATCTAGATCTCTCAGGTGGTCTGGAACAGGTCTAGGGTCTGAAGATGTTTCTGTTTTCTGCTCCATAATTAATTACATCAAGTAATTGTTCATCTCTTACACTGCAGTTTGTTCTTATTTTTTATTCTCTTTAAATGACTAATGTTTTATGTGAAGCATTTTTAATTGCCTTGTTTCTTAAATGTGCTATATAAATAAACTTGCCTCTGAGTACAGCTGTGCTTTGAGCAAAATGCTAACGTCATATGCTCTACCATATATGCAGCTCTCAAGGACTATGCTAACATGCTGATGTTTAGCACGCAATACCATGGGCTGTATATCGCCAATGATTTCCTGAATTGATTCAGATTCAGGCAGTCCCGATTCAATTACATTTCCATTGCATATCAAATAGGTAAGGGAAATGTCTGTCACAATACCAATTTTGCTAGGATATAAAAAGAGATTCCCTGAGAACTTCAGCTGTTAATTGTGTTAGAATGCACCAGGTTACAGACTAAAAGGTATGTTTAAAGTACTTTTTACTTACACATCCATGGTGACGTGGCATATATTAAAAGATTGACTTCTAGATTTTATGAATCAATATAAGATAATTCAAAAATAGATAGATTTTAATTGGAAAATTGATTATTTTACTCAGCCCTACATCCTAGTTTAGCATATTTGCATGCTAGCACTTACAGTACAGCTGGTGGGAATGTTATTAGTTTTGCAGGTTTATAGTAATACACCAAAGTATTGGACACATTTAGTTTTGCCCTGATGATGACTATATGAAAAATCCAGTTCAGTAATAAAATGTAACATTGGTATACATGAACTCTTGCAGATCCTTACAGCTTTTACGTAACTCAACTTATGTCTACGTGAAAGAAAAAACTATGTATTTTGGGGACTGAATAGACACCTTCTGCCCTAAGCAAAACCCCTCTAACAAAACCTGATCACAAACATCAGCTGGGACACCAAGCTGTGATCCTGTTACGTAGCTCTGCCCTGCAGCTGCCCCTATTCTCAGCTCAGGTTACGTCCTCATCTTCAGCTTGAACTGCAAACTTAACCCCCTCCAATTTTACTGACCATGTGCACCACCTCTGGGTAGATGGGCTCTGTGATGACATTCCTGTTGTGGGTGATGTACTCCACCATTTCGCTCAGCGCCGCGCGCTTCACTTCCTTCCATTTCAGGTCGCTCAGCGGGTCGGACAGGAAGTCAAAAAGAACGCAGCACTGGCGAAGCTTCTGGATGAAGAGCTTCTCCTGCTCTGCGGGGGCCACATCTGAGGAGACAAAGGGGGGGATACATGAGTTTTGTAAAAGGGAAGAAAACGAGAGAAAGAGTCCAGGGGCGATCAAAAGTGTTGAAGGCGTAGCTTTGCTACAAAGTGGCAATAAGATAAGGCCGTCAAGAATTTAGAGAATAAAGGCATGTTCAAAGAGAAAAAAAGAGAGGGGCAGTTTTAACTGTCAAGGATGACAATTAAAAAAACAATGCAATAGAAAAAAGAAATAAGAGGCAGAAGAGATTGACTAATGAGTCACAAAGACTAAAGTGCATTGAGAGAAAGGTGGCAGAGTGGAGGAAAATAGATGATGGAGAGGGAATGGAGGATGATTTGGGAACTAGGTGAATGGTCAGAGTCTAGCCATTTGACAAACATGCTAAAACAGTCAAAAATAACAAAAGATATTTTCATAAAGGAAAACCTAGCTATTTATGTCATTGTATGTCATATTTGTCCATGGTGGTTTGAGGACTTCCTCTTTTCACGTTATTTTCACCCGAGCACTCATGGGCACAAACTTGCACACAAACAATTCTGCCAGAGCCAACACTTTATACATAACACATAAGGAAACATCCATTTCAGTTAGTCTTAATTCCTACCTGCTCATGTGGTGCGGTAACAACACTGACGCCATAATTATGTAGTTAGGTGACACAACTCTGATGTAGATTGTTTTTCTTTTCTCTCCTATGTTTTTTTTTTTTTTTAAATCTTTGATAGTCACATTGGAAGAACATCAACACATGTTCCTCAGCTACCCAATTAAATCGCTATTATGGCACAAAAAAACAACACCTGGATCTAAAATACAAGGTTATTTTTTAAAGTTAATTTATATGATGTTATACACAGTTTAAAAAAATGAAAAGTTGAGCATTTTGGAAAATATGCTAATAGGCCAAGAGCTGGATGAGAAGGTTGACCTTGCTCATCTGTCCTTTAAATATGAAGCTCTGGTCAGCTCAGTTAGCATAAAGACATGGAAATGGAAGGAAACAGCTAGCCTGGCTCTGCCTTTCAACAGTTCTAAAGCATACTTCTTACCAAATAATACCTTGGTGTTCTTTGTCTTGTCACAGGACTGAGTCAGGCTAGCTGTTTCCCCCACTTCCAGCCTTAAGGCTAAGCTAACTGGCTGCAGCCTTACATTTAAACATATGACATAACTCTTTCCAAGAAGGTTAAAAGGTGTATTTATTAAACTGTAAAGCTATTGCCAAAAGGGCCATTAAAAACAAACAGATTTACACTCAATTACTTGTTTCAAAAAGTAGGAATGCTGTTGAAGCCGGATTATTATTACACAGTCAAACAAACGCAGCGGTGCTGTGGCAAAAAATTGAGACCGACTCAACTTTTGGAGAGACACAACCCCACGTCACGCTGCGGTGGCCAATCAAATAATCGACGATCAGACTTGTCAGTGTGTTTTGAGCTATGGTTTGAGGCGGTGTGAGTAAACTGGCAACACCGCTGCCTTTATCGCTGCCACAATAGAGTTTTAAAACACTTTGGAGGGTAAAAACAAAAAAACAAAAAAACGAAAACACAAGCACTGAACTGCCCGGGAGTTTGTGTAATAACTGAAGTCTTCTTGAAACAAAAGAGCACTCTCTATGTCTCGCTTGTCTCATTCCTTTCTCTCTCTCTCTCTCTCTCTCTCTCTCCTGTGAAATAAAGCTGCCTTCAAGCAGGTTCAGAGACGTTGGAATCTATGAAACAATCTGATAGAAAAATTGTGAAATATAAAATCTACTTGTGCTTTGTTGGGGGGGTTTAAGAACACAACAGGACGCCACACAAATGGGCCGTTTCATTGACACCCCCCCACCCCTGCGAAAAATTACAACGCACAAACAAAACATACTTTAATTGGGTTAGTTTACTAGCCTCATGTAAGACATGTAAGGCTGGGCAATACATCAATGTTGTATTGATATCGCGGCATGAGACTAGATATCGTCTTTGATTTTGGATATATTGTAATATGATAAGTGTTGTCTTTACCTGGTTTTGCAGGCTGCATTACAGTAAGTAAGTGATGTCATTTTCTGAACTTACCAGACTGTTCTAGCTGTTCTATTATTTACCTTTACCCACTAATTTATTAAATCATTTCTGGAGAATATTTATCTAAAATCTCATTGTGTAATGTAGGGGTGGCAGTAGCTCAGTCCGTAGCGAGTTAGGTTGGGAACAGGTGGTGGACTGGTAGCCGGAGCGGTGCCAGTTCACCTCCTGGGCACTGCCAAGGTGCTCTTGAGCAAGGCACAAGCAGCCCCCTCACTCTCCCATCTCTCCATTTATAGTTATTGAGCATGTGTGTGTAATTCAGGCCTGTGTGTAACAGAGTGAAAAATTGTAATTTCCCCTTGTGGGACTAATAAAGGACACATTGACCTTAAATACCAATTTGCACCCATAGTCAACCATACAATATCGTCGCAATATTGACATTAAGGTATTTGGTCAAGAATATCGTGATATTTGATTTTCTCTACATTGCCCAGCCTTACTCACATGCATGCTTTCATTAGTGTCCCTGCCGGTAAACCATGTTCTGTATCTGAGAGAAGATGAAGAGTCAAAGCCTACACACACGCTTTCAGTAGCTTTACATTTACTTCTTCTCTATTTCTGCAACCGGAATGGCCTCTTGTAAAACAGCTATTCTCTTAAATGCAATTCTACAACTCTTAATGCAATAAGAACATAAGGTAGTGCAGTGAGCAAATTCATATAATCCTAACATGAAGAACAGTCTATCCACTGTATATGGTTTTAAACCTCAATAACTCATACAACACAGCAAAAGATGCACTTTTCTCCTCCCAAACACTGATCAGTATCCAGGGTGTGGCATTAACAGTAGGCTGACACTGAGGGCTGGAAGCTGTCTGCACATGAATGAAGATGTTGGCGCCATGGGTGACCTGAATATACGTCAAAAATAGACAAATCACACTTATCTTCCGTGACTGTACAATAACCTGTAGGCAGAACACTTCCAATTACAGAGATAAGGAAATTAGGTTGGCAAAGAGTTCAAATAAGGGAATCTAGGGATACACGGGCACCAGAATGTGTAATGTCACCTTGTTACTCTGTTGCATTGTGAACTGCCATTCTCGTCATTTTGTTTGATTGTTCTCTCGAGAAAATAATTAAACTCTTTCACCGAATATCTAAACTTTTAATCCAGTCTCTAGCCTGTCTTTATTTTTCTTTCAACAAGGTCTCTTCTTCACAACAAATTCCTCCCTCGCTGAACAGAAACTTCCATAACAAAACATAAATAATAACCAATTGATGGTAAACAGAGCACTGCAAACATGCTATATTAATGCAGAAATGTATATAAAAACAAACTATTCTTTTGTCTCTTTGTGTTGTGTTACTGACATGTATCTTGTTTTAATTAAGAAAGTAATGATCCAATTAACTGCCGTTATTGAAACCTTCCGCCAAGCCATTCACGCAGGTGTGTAACAAGGAAAGCACTGCCGAAAAATGTGATACAGACATGCTAAACCTATTCGTTTATGGCCTAATTTCACGGAATGTACACAAAGAGTGACAAAGGCCAGAGAAGGGCGCACACACACACAAACACGTGCTTGACATTCTTGCAAATAGGCAGATTCTAGGTAAGAAGAGAGATATCCTATTCAGGCATAATGGAAAACACACACACACACGCACGCAGGCCAATTCATCTTGATGATAGTGAGAGGCTGGGAATTCCAGGGGAGAGAAGTTAAGTGAGTGAGATGCCATTAACGGCCACTTTTATCAAGATTTGATAGCCAAAACAGAGAAAAATACGAGTGCCAGAACGCCGGATTAAAAACATATGAGAGGTTCATCCAAGAGATTTATCATTAATATTATTCACTCCAAAGTGGACACGTTTCATTCAGAATGAGTCCTGTTAGGTCAATTAAGGTTCACCAGTTTCAACCCAGAGGACTGGTAGAAACAGCTGGAACAGCAAAAGAAATAAGAATCATTAGATTAGCATTCATTTGATTTGTGAGTGTTTATTTTCAACACTTAACTCTGTCAGTGAACCTTCGCTCTCCTTGGCATAAGGTTTGTGTTGTAACCTATTTTGTCATTTGTGCTAGTTGCGCTGGGACATGAAGCTGCACTGGAATGTGCTGCCTTGCTCCCCCTGACTGTGTCAGACTAGCGTTGCTCCCATTACATAAGTCTGTCTGCTTGTGTTATAAAGTTTCTGTGCACTCCGAAAATATCCAGTGAGTTGTTGTGTAACAGATAAAGACCCAGTGTTGTGATCCCAAAATTGACATTAACCACAATGTGACATCTATTAATGAAGCTAATAAAAGGCTTAGGAGGGGAACAAGCATGCGCATGCACACACACGAGTACCGTGTCTTGTAGAGAACAGAGAGAGATTCATCTTAATGCGCCCCCCCCCCCGTTAAAAACAAAGATAATAAATAAATGGAGTCACAGTCTCTATCCCTGTAAGTGGGTCAAATGAACGGCTGCTGTTCGAGTCTGGAGTTGGGACTGGTTTGGCAATCTGCTTTATCGACAGTACGTTATGATCAATGTAAAATCGACTGCTTGCTTTTTACAGCTATGTACAGGGACAGTGTGTATGGTGTATGTGACAACATGTTGCCAGTTTGAAGGCATGTGGGCTCCTAGGTTGGCCAAATTAAAGTACCTTTTTATAAAGATTATTTTTTGGGCATTTTAGGCTTCTATTTCCACAGGACAGATGAAGACATGGAAGGGGAGAGAGAGGGGGGGAATGACATGCAGCAAAGGGCCGCAGGTCGGGGTCGAACCCGCAGCCGCTGTGTTGAGGAGTAAACTTCTATATGTGTGCGCCCGCTCTGGCAACTGAGCTAACCCGGCCACATTAAAGTAACTTTGATGGCATTGTAAGCAGCACCTGAGAATGCATCCAGGATTTACATACAGTAAAGTATGGTTCATGAATTATCTCAAATGTGTTTGGGAAAAAAAATGTAAATTGCCCACGCTTGAGACACATTCATGGCTGCAATTTGGAGGCTCCCTTGACAATGGAAAAAAAAGGTGCTCTACAGTGCTGGTTATTATACAGTTACAGTTATTATATTGTTATTATCTCAAAAGTAACAGACAGGGAGCAAAAGAGATTTACAAGCCCTGTTCACACAAACTTCTGATAACATGAAAATGGGTCAAATGCACCCAAAACATATTGAGAAAATGTTGGGATGTGGAGTCTGATTCAGGAGGCGGCCATGGATGCAAATGCATTCTCAACAACTCCCATAAGCCGCCCGATCATTTTTGTAGCGTGTGTGAGGCTCATTAAAATATCCCAAACACGTCTAAACCAGCCTAAACAAACATTGATGCTGATTTGTAAATTTTTCCCTGACGTGTTCCTGTCCTATCCATATCCATGTTCAGATGAACATATAAAAACATTTTTGAGGTTTATAATAGTTCACTTTCCCACTTACAGAATCAAATTTGAGAAGGAAAGTGAAAACTCATAGGTCACTCAAACATTCAGCTGAGACACATTGAGATGCCAGGTATACACTACAATCACTTTCAACTGAATCTGGAAAAAATCTGGATATAAGCCATTTGGTCTAAACAGGGTCAGAATGATAGAGACACACACA
>NC_045752.1:7619344-7645973 GCF_008692095.1 Etheostoma spectabile
CACACACACAGAGAGGAAAGAGGCAGAGAGAGTCTGATTGTTCCCCAACACTGAGTTGTCATTCAAGGCAGTGGCCTCTATGGCTCAATAGAGTGTAATCAATAATTGCCTGAGGCTTCATCTAACGCTGGGCTGCACCAGAGTACAGTAGTAACAGGCTGGGCTTTTCAAACATGACTGAGTACATTGTACACATATTAAGAGGCCTAAGTCAATGTTGTAATTCTAAAACATTACTGCTATGGCTGGGTCATATGGACAGCTGTGCTTTGTTGACAGATATACTCAAGAGACACGTCCACATTTGAGTTTCTTGTGTCTTGTATGGAAAAATAAATGTCTCAAAAAGGTGCCTAAGGCTAAGCATGTCGCTCACAAGGGAAAAGGGTGGGATAATAGAGTAGGGGGCTGACTGCTGCAGAGCAGTGGCTAACGGACAGCCTACACACTATGACCAATGTGTGCCCAGATGAATTGGAGTGTGACAAAAATGCTGTGCTGGGTAGAGCAGCTAAGGAGGTGAAGATGAAACCCCATATAGGACTCTTCTTCTAGCTTTTTTCTGAAGGGCTACAATTAATCATTTCACACATACATACGGAAACACTATTACATTTAAACACATGAGAAGACCCTTCCCTATGCTATGACCTCACTTCCTTTGACATCACTGGCTTGGCGGGGGGATGGGCAGAGAGAGCAGCTAGCTAGTAAAACCAGATATTAATGTAGCACCCGTGTCTCACAGTAACGCACACAAGCCTTACAAAAAAACATTCACCAATGTCCTTTTAAATACAATAGAGCTGCTTTCTAAAGCACAAAACCGCGGTCTTACCTCAAACGTCTGAATGCTGACTAACCAAGCAATAACCAGTGGAGGGGAACCGGAGCACAGCAACACACAGCGCTCTCTCTCTCTCTCTCTCTCTCTCTCTCCTTAATTTCCTAGGACAATACAGGGAGAATAATATGTCCTTACGTACCTCTGAAGTGCATAAGAGCCACCGGCTGAAAAGGCCCATTGGAATTAGGTGCATCCACAACCATCCTGTCTCCAGATTTATTGCATGTCAACATCTAAACCTAAACCAGGAAGGCGATCCACTCAGGGCGAGAGGCCAGCCTCCATTTTAGCACAAAAGCAGATCAGAAAATGAAGCTCTCTGCTGCTGGAGGGAACTGGCTAGTTAGTGATGTAAGCAATGAATGAGCCAGCTGATTGGCTGAGGTCAGTCTGCTCTGGAGCAATGAAGGCAAAGGCTGCTGGGAGAGAGGGGTGGTGACTGGCTGAGAGGATGCACTGGGGGCGGGTCATGCAGTGGAATTTTTGGTCCGGCTCCTCCTCCCCACTGACTGGTCTCTGGTGAAGCTCTGCAAGGCAGTCCCTGCTACAGATTTTAGATCAGATTGATTTAAATCCTTTGCAGTTTAACCATTAGCAGGATTTTCAGCATAATCTGACTTTGGATAAGCAGCGGGGAATAATTTACTCTGAGTGTGTTTAGAGAGAAGCCCTGGCTGCATCTTCAAAGTCTGTCATTGTTTCCCCTCAGTCAGCTCTACTTGATTCTTTATCAAGAGGAGGAGAGGGTCAGAGGGAGTCTCAAATCTTTGGATTCAATCAGGGACAGAAGACGACAAGAAGAAAACACATTAGAGCTGAGGACAATTAGAGACTCAAACTCCAGTGCTCTCCAGCAAAGAAATCTGAATAAATTCTATAGCTAGCTGTGTTTACAAGATGTAATTTACCTTGTAAATGTTCAATTTTTTCCTGAATAAAAAAAGAGAAAATAATAATATGAAATCAAATAAATCATTAGACCCAGTTAAAAAAAGACATTAAATAATGTACTAGAACAGATTGAAGCTTCAATCAACCATTTTCATTTTGTGAGAGGTTTGTATGACTCACACAATAGTTAGGGCAACAGCAGTATTTGCTATTTTATGTTATTCTGAGTGACTTACAAGAAAATTAGCTGTAAACAGGAAACAAAAGTGAGAAGACAGAAAAGTAAATGCACTGGACTACAACTGCAGTTCTGAGCAGTATTTTGCAGCCTGTCTGAAAGTTGATCTAGTGACATCTGTTTAAAAGAAAGAAACCATAGTAGCCTATCCCACTATCACAATATATGTAAATGTGCTGTATTTATATAGCGCTTTTCCAGTCTTAACAACTGCTCAAAGCGCTTTTACATCTACAGGAGACATTCACCATTCACACACATTCATACACTGTGGCCGGGGCTGCCGTACAAGGTGCCACCTGCTCATCAGATAAACATTCATACACATTCACACTCCGATGCGCAGCACCGGGGGCAACTCGGGGTTCAGTGTCTTGCCCAAGGACACTTCGACAATGACTGCAGGGGCAGGGATCGAACCACCAACCTTCCGATTGGCAGGCAACCGCTCTACCACTGAGCCACAGCCGCCCCACCCCCCCCAATATAGGTCAATTCAGTTTAGACTAACCCTCATCTCAAAAATCTGCACACCAAAATAAATCCAACAGCAACAAATACATGTAATCTGCATTTCAACTTTACATAATGAAGCACAGTTGTCCCTTATTTCATGTGATACATCAGAGGACATGTGAAGTGAAACCACATTTGCATCACAATGCCAACCAGAGTTTACATAACAGTGGGGTTTGACACCAGTTTCACAGTCGTTTCACAGCCAATTTCCATCAATCAATCAATGAATGTTATTTGACAAATAGTACGAGGTACCATTCCAGTGAAATGAAATCCCATCAGCTCCTTGTGCTTGTATGGGACAGTATTAGGCAGTGCCCTCATTTACTCTAAGATCCTAGTGGCCTCAGGGTGAAGCCAGTGAGTGATGTTTCATTAGTCATTCAGGAGTAGAAATTTCTCAGTATTTGAGGGGATAACCGGAACTGTCTCAGGTATCTAATGTGAAACAGTCTCTGCCTTGCTTTTTTTTTTACCAAAGAGTCAGAATGCAGTGCCCAGGTAAGACCCTCGGTGATGATGACACCAGGGCATTTGAGGCTGTACACCCTCTTAACTGGGGATCCATTGGTATTAAGGGGGGCGTAATTTGTTCCCTGCTTCTTCCAAAAGTCCATCATCTCTTTGGTCTTGCTGAAATTCATTAGTAGGTTGTTGTCCTTTTCCTTGTTGTCTGTGATCAGGCCCACCACAGCTGTGTCGTCAGCAAACTTGATAATGGTGTTGGAGTAGAACGTGGCTTGACAATCGTGCATGTAGGGGTCTTGAAACACAGCCCTGGCGGGCTCTGGTGTTAAGGATGAGGGTGGAAAATATGTCACCACCTGGGGTCTGTCTGTCAGGAAGTCAAGGATCCACATGCACAATGGGGTGTTTAATCCCAGGTTCCTGATCTATGTCATGAGCCTGAAGGGAACTATAGTGCTAAATGCTGAACTTTAGTCAATGAGCAGCAATCTCACATAGCTTCCTTTCTTTTCCAGATGACATGTACGGTATGGATGGGATGATACAAACTATAATGGGTCCATTTTGTTGAGAAGTGTGAAGCAGATGTAATCCTTGAGTTGTTCAAAGCGTTTCATCACTACAGAGGTGAGTGCCACTAGCTGGTAGTCATTCAGGCAGGCTGGTCTTGAGGGTGGACTTCTTGATGCATGTGGGATTAGACTAAGCCAGAAACAGGTTGAATATCATTGGGAACACCAGCGCAAGTTGGTCAGCACACAGTTGGATGACCCCCCAACCACTGATACCACCAGCTTCTGTTGTTTTCCAAACAACTAGTGATGTCAGACAATTAATAACTAACTGATTACAAGTTTACCAATGAGCAGGGTGTGATTCACACAATGTCACGTTACAATTGTCCTACCACTTCCTAAGGGCCAAATAGTGAAGATTTGAATGCCTTTGAAGGCCTTTCATTTGTGGTCACAAAATCACATGTTTTGTAATCGCAGATATATGTCGGAAATATATGCGTGACGACTGTTGGACCATAGTTCACTTAAGATTCCTCACAAAGCCTCACTGAGCTTGTGGATCCTTGACTTTGTGACAGACAGAACCCATGTGGTGAGAGGAGAGGAGAGGAGAGGAGAGGAGAGGAGAGGAGAGAAGGCCAAGTGTATCACTAAGCAGTTTTTACTTGGCATTCTCTTACTGAGAGGCCAAAGCCTCTCCAAGAGGTGCCATTACATTCCACAGCCATGACAACAGGCGTTGGTATTTTCTGAAAGCTGCCACTTACTTCCCACTGGTAGGACAACTCTTTTAGGAAATTACTTAACCCTTTAAAAAAATGAAATTTTTTTAGAGATCCATTTCTTCACTAGAAACAAACAGTCTTGCAGCTGAGTGGACAGAGTAGATAAGTCATTGAGAGTTGGGAGACTAACACATTTTGGGTTTTGGTCTTTTCAATAGATTTTTTGACATAAAACCAATACAGAATAACAAAGACAGCATTATTATTTTATATGGCAAAAAAATACTGCAAATAAAAAGGCTAGATGTTATATTAAAAAGATGTGAAAATGCTCAACATACTTTTAAAAACATACTCTAAAAGTTCAGCCAAGAAAACAACAGAATTCACATTTTCATCCAGAAGATGGCAGCACAGGCTGGGCCACACAAGCCCACCATCAAATGTTTTACTGACACTTGGAACAACATACTGATAACATTTTGCCAACAAAAAAGGCTCCGCCAACAGTCGCAATCTAAGACAGAAAAGTGAGATAAAAAGTATACTATATTCTGTCTGTGGCCTGAATGAGCTCTCCAAGTACTTGTCAATGAGTTGTAATATTTTATGATATGTTTTAGTAGTTTTCTATGTAGTTATATTTTAATGAACTACAGTAGGAGCATTTGTTTATTTGCATCATGCAAACAAGCCCACATGAAACTCTAAGACAGAAAATATACTCTGAGGAAGGGTTAAAACAGCATTTGTTAGAAAAGAATGTAAAATATAACATTTGATTCCAAGTAATGAATTTGCTCTCCTCGCCCAAACACTAAAAATAAAGTCGGACACAAAACATAACTCAAGTCTTCAAGTCATATGTTAAATAATACCATATAAAATGAATATAACATAAAATGGACTTTCCAAACACATAAGAAGCATGGTATTTCCTCTTTAAGAGGACTTCTAAAATCTACAGAGACTGCATGTCAAGAATACTGGACTGGAACTTGTTTGGAAAAGCTTTGAATCAATTAACCATACAAAATAAAAAATGTCATACAGAGAGGCCCATGCTAAATGTCTGAACTAAATATCTTTCTGGTGAGCTGTTATTCAAATTACTGTAGAGCTAAAACTAAAGAATGTTGTTTTACTATTGAATCATCTGCTGATTTATCAGTCAATCATTTGGTCATAAAATGTCAGAAAATTGAAAACCAACGAACAGTCCAAAACCCAACGATATTCAATTTTTTATGATATTAAACAGAGAAAAGCAGAACATTCTTTCTTGGAGAAGCTTGAACTGTGTAAAATTTGGCATTTTTCGCTTTAAAAGATGACTTTAACCAATTAATCGATCAGTCAGAATAGTTCAAATGTACACTGTCTCTCGTCTAATTAAAAAGATACATTAGAAAGACACTGAGACATACTAAATACATACTACAACAACAGTCACTCAGCCATAGTAGGCTGAACTGAGCAAGCAATGATCCTGACTGCATCCGGGCCTGTAATAATTGTCTGATTATCCATTCCTTTATGTAATCACAGTTTCTTTGTAAAACCGCAACTACTAGCTAACATTACCTAAGGTCTTAAGGGATATGACTGTTGAAGGTAATTGTTGATTTTGTTTAGATATGCCAAATTGTAATTATATAAGTAGGCTAATTATTGGTTGGACTGTTGAGATAAAGCTATGCTAGTGGTTGGCACCTGTCCCTATACATGTTTATAGCAACAAAAAAGACAAGGGGGATACAGTTAGAATAAATGTTTTATGATAATAATTGTTTACTTCATAGACTGTGTACCTGCGTTACTACATTATCTGGATCACTTAACAGTGATATAACCAAAAGATGTCTTCTTTCAAAACTTAAATTTGTTGAAAAAAACAAACAAATAACATAAATATTTTGAAATTTGACTAAAAGACAATAATATTCTTAATCGCAATTATTTCTGAGAAAATTAATTGTACAGCAAAATTTGGAATTGTCAAGCATCTCACCTCTACTGCAGAACCCTGCCTGTTCATGCACGTTTCTTCAGGTCACTACGGTCAACTGAAGGGTCAGGCAGGTTATTTTCTTATTCTCTTATTTTTACTCTTTCCCCCTCAACTTCTTCTCAAAACTCCTTTAACTAAAACACCATGCTAATTTTGTATTTTTTAATCAATTTTCCCACATTGTCAATGGTGGCCGTAAATCCCTCGACTTGCTAATCCTGTGGCCTGTCCATCTCTATTGTTTATCCAAAGTGTCACCCAGCTCATTCAGGTTTGAGAACAAAGCATAAGCTGGGTATAGTTTACAGGAAACCACTAAGGCCAGATCCTGCCTGTAATGCTGTGTGTAAACAAAGAAGCCATGAAAGATTGATGCAAATGTTCAAACCTCAACCTCACTGTCTCGTCTCAGAATTGGCATCCGTACGATTACTAATAAAGTTAATCAACACGGTAAATTTACATTAAACACTGACAGTGGGACCACCTGGCTTGTTAGAGTTACCATGGTTAGTTTGCCAAACTAAACTGACCCGTCACACTAATTCTTACTACTGCTTGATCAGGCTGTATTACAAAAAAAGCTTACGCTAACGTGCAGCATTGAAGTGTACGCAGAACTCGTGATGCTCTACGACATGTCAGAGTTTACAGTTTATTAAATTAATTACTTTTATTTATCATATGTAATCGTACAAGCTACAATTGCAGTGAAACCTTATCCCATCAGCTCCTTTAACGTATGCATGATTCATCATAACACAGAGTGTTCATGTTAGATTTGGGCTTACATTTTGAGTTATTATTGGATGACCCAGATTTCACAACTGTCAATTCAGTCTGAGTCAGACTTATCTTACATGAGCGAGCCCTCCAGGGGTCATATCTGTTTCCTCCAGGTACGCCTGGAGATGCAGCTGAATGCACATCATTTGCATTCCAGATGAAGGTGATGGACAGTCTGCTTAGCTATAAATTATGTAGTGAGTAAAGACCTCAAGGTTAAAAAGACGGTTATGTGGATCCACCAAGGCTATGAATTGTTAATATGATTCCCTTCATCCATATGAGCCAAACATACAATCATAGATAAAGGTCTTCTAGCATTTTCCAGGAGAAGAGTAACAGCTAATGTATAGGAGTTATTACAGAGGAGGAACATTTAGTTAAGTTGGATTCAAAGACAATAGGGATAGCTTCTTATAGAGATACAGTACAGGGGAGGATAAATACCTGCCAGTGTAAGTAGTTTCTGTAGCTCTCTGTTAGCACTGAGAGGGAAAAAGGAAGTGCTGAACCTCTTCTCCCTCTTAGCGGCCGAGTGTGACCCTGGCTGCTTCACCCTCATCAACTGAGTTGCAGGAGGCAATTTCTTATTGGAACCCTGCAGAAACAAGAGCCGCAGGGATGAGCTCCCGTTACTGGAGCAAGGTAGGGTGAGTTAGTTTCTGCACCCAAAGGAAATGGCACAGGAATCACTGTACTCAAGTGTCACTGTGGAGTTCAAAGGAGGACTGGAGAGGAGAGGAGAGGAGAGGAGAGGAGAGGAGAGGAGAGGAGAGGAGAGGAGAGAGGGGTGAGGATGTTGTGCTTAAGAGTCAAATTCCTTTCCGAATCAGATCCAGCAAAGCAACCTGATCACAGTCGTTGGTGTATTGCATCTGTTGACAGAGTTTGTGATGGACCTCAGTGGACAGAATAATTGAGCACAGATGGAGCTGATAAAGCTGTCAATGGGAACAAACAGCAGGTCCAGCAGTCAATCAATCAGGTCTCTTCCAATCTCAAAGCACTGTACTCAACATCACTGACGCACGCCAGAAACGATAAGGACAAAAATAGCTGCTACAATGGCTGGTATAATACTCCGAGCCCAAAACAAATCATGATGGGGAGGATTGAATGCAAGTGTTTTCAGGGAAAATAAAATCATAGGATCATGCTGAGATATCACATGAGCAACTTTGCCTTCATTTCATGAAGACAAAATGTCAGAAAACTTGGATAATAAATAAAAAGAAATAGTGAGTTTCTGGTATCTTGTCAACAATGGGTCAGAGAAAGCCTTTGTAAAAGCAACTGCTAAACTTAGAGCTAAGTAAAATATCTGTTTAATATCAATGCACAAAGTATGTTTAATGTGTGTGTAAAAGCTTGTGTCCTAAAACAAATCATAACATCTATATTAAAAGACTCAATTAGTTTAATTAAATATTTACTATATAATCCTATGGCATCTTTAAAATAACTGAGTTAGTTAATTTTTTGCCTACATGCTAGCAATGCATTTCTTTAATGCATTGCCCATTTTCATGAAGTAGCCAATGTAAGTCCTCTTTGGACAGTGAAAAGTTCCAAAATACTTACATCTTGGTCGTCTGCAGGCCCATTTTTACTTTCCGATCTTTTAGATCTTCCAGATTTAGTTTCCTAAAGAGTTAAAGATCAAAACTTAATTAAACACATTAGGCTATACTACGCTTACATGTATTAAAGTACATTTGCATCAAACATCCACGTTACCTTTTCTTTTTTGCTCTTGTGAGGCATGCTGAGATGGGACTCCCCCGGTGTGAAACCGTGGTCCCACACTGACAGAGAGCAGCAGATGCCTCGTTGCGTCTGTCTAAATCACTACTGATGTGGCTTTCACGACTGACCGGCCAAACACCATGTGACTGAGTCCGAGCCACAAGTAGCTAGATGTCATCCTGTTTCCGCGCTGGCTGCATTCCACAACTCATGCGTTGTTAAAAATGTATTGTTCATGATTGAAGAAAATACCGATGATGTCCTGTGTCGGCGACCAATTAACTGCTGCCCGTGGCTGCGCTCCGGTAGCCTACCCTGCTGTGTCCTCCAGCCGTACCGAGAGATGTGTGTCCTTTGCCGGTTGTAATATTTGGTAACTGCCACAGGAGTGCAGTGGTGTATCTCGAAAAGAGGAAGTCGGCAATTGACTTTTAGGCCTACAACTGTAGAGGTGATGGGTTGACCGGTGTCTCTAGCTCTGACTCAAGGTTGTCATGGAGAACCATATAGTGATCCACCCGTTTCAAGCATTCATTACAAAATACGTAACAACACATGTTGTTGCCTATATAGGAATTCAACAGAGTAAGTGAACTTTGCAGCGACCTACACCAGGGGAAAGAACTTCTATAGAGAAGCAACATAACTGCTTATTCCCATGGGAATTTTTTTCAAGATGAAGGCGATTAGCTACATAAAGCAACACCAAGTCCGAGATGTAGGCTATATAATAAAGATGACGACTAATAATTATTAAGTACGTTCAAGATTTGGCTAATATGATGTATGGACTTAAAGTGTATCTGCTAAACTTGTTTGGGCCATGGAGGTGTCAAGTGAATTTAACAGTGTTACATATAGCTGAAATAAACTTAAATAGGGCAAAATGAAAGAATAAAAATTCTGAAACTTGAAAAACAAACTCATGTTTCCCATGATGGAATTTTCAAGATCCTCACATCTACAATAAAACTTCACTGAATACACCACCGTCCACACAAACGGCAATGCAAAGCAGAAATCCAGACTATATGGAAACTACAAATCCATGTTAGATTTATTCAAGTGTTGATTTACGTTCAACTCAGCTATTCCATGGAGAACACATCAATGAGAAGTATGGTTGTTTCATACTTGGCTGCTCGTTTTCCCCGTGTACATTTGTTTTGTTGTTGTTGTAGTATGTAATTCCACGTGGTGGCAGTGTTGCATGCTTTTGAACTTTGTAGAAGATTGATTCCTAGTGGTTTTCATTTACCTAAAGGCAGGTGTACATGAGGAAAAACGATAAACTTGGCCCCAAGGAGTGTTTTAGGAAATCCTGTCATATGAGATTTATAATGCAACAATAGTGTAACTTTAACAACCCCAAATCTGATTTTTTTTCCTGAATAATTGGGTGAAAACCATAGATGAAAACCTAAACTACCCACATGACCATGTAATATTCATTTGCATTAAAGCCACCTGAATGAGATTACCCTACCTACTACCCTCTGCCTGTAGGTTGAAAGAATATTGCACCCCGACTTAATCTAAAGAGTTTTAACTATACCTGTCCTTCAGGCACACGTGTTCCCATCTACAGCAAGCACACGCTTTATTATGAGTGATTGGAGAAACAAAGTACAGATTGACGTGAGCAATGAACACATGTGTGGGCTACAGAGTAGGATTGTTTTCTATTCTGGTTGTCGATGCAGCACACTGGTGTGTATTGATCAGGTTGCGAGAGTGTTCTGTTCTCTGAATCATTGTTTCCATCGCTCCCTCTATCCATGGTCAGAGCTTTATCAAATAACATGGTGTTATTACTGGGTGATATGGCTCCCTTCATTTCCTGTCGGCAACAGCTGTGAATGCAACAACATAGGGTTTTTTTTTGTGTGTGCGTGCATGTGGTTGGGTGGATGGATGACTATGTGTGAGGCATCATGATATGTTCTTTCTTCACAAAGAAATGCAATGAATGAACTAATATTTCACAGGCAGCTTGTAATAAAGAATAATAGCAATGTGATGGAATATTTGTATTTCTACTTCATTCAATGAATACTTTTCCCTCTATATAAATCTGCCAAGTGCCATATATTGACTTCAGACTGAGAACAATTTCCTTTCTCAAATATGTATTTTCTCTTTTTCCTGAGTATTTATTATTTTTAGGGGGGGTTTAGCTTTCTTTGAGAATTACCTGGTTTAAATTCTCAAACCTTTGCTACAACAATTTCACTTATTTTACACCAGTGCTGTGCAACACAGTCAGTGAAGTGTGAGTTGCCATAACATCAGCTTGTTCCATGAGAAAGCTGTCCAGCCAATGGGCTGAATGAGCAGGGCTGCTCAACAAGAGCTTGTTTATTTTTCCAGGAGGGAGACAGAGATAGGGGGTTGAGGGGAGAGATGAATGGACAGCTTGTTGTAATGGAAGATGATTGCTGGAGAGAACAAAAGAGAACCAGAGGGTAACAAGAGAAAGGTGGCTTGGTTGACTGTAATCACTATGCTGTATTGCAGGTGCACAGTCCCCAATTTTAACACATACATGTGTATTGACTGTGACACACAAGGTCACACTTGCATGCCTGTCTGTTTACCTGCTTCCCTTGTGAAAGGGAACCGTCATGGCTCTGCAGATTGATTTAGAGGGTAAAGTATTTGTTTTTCAATAGGGGAAATTCAAGCGACTTTGGTCAAATTTTTTTTGTCACAGTTTGGTTCATGAAAGTAAAAGTAATGCATATATTCACATGTTCAGGGTGTAAAAACAAGTGAATGTTAGCAGTGAAATCAAAGGTGTCTTTTTAGTAAACTTCTCGATTCATTCTGAAGCCATGATAAAGCCAAATAAATCCACATTGTACAATGAGTTGTCAATTTAAAAAAAAACTAAGTCTTGATATTCTTAGATCCTCACTTAGCCTGGTTCCAGACATCAGAATTGCCGCACCCCGTCAGATCTTTTTAGCAAGCTAGGTCAAATGGGTTTGATGTTGTGCCCAATAACAGATGTTTCAGAGAAATTGTTGACCAATCAGAGATTTGGCTGGATTAAGAATGCTAGCAGCCAAGTATGGCTCACATTATACAAACAATGCACATGTTTATCTTCTTTTGACAAAACAATCTCACATCAAGGCCCTTTAAGTACCTGTTCTGGAGCTTTGAATCATGCAATTAATCAGCAGATGAAATTAAATTTATAATTTGAAATGTTTGATAATTACTCAATGTTTAGCCATTCTTGTTATTATCAGCATGCTATTGCTTGTATCGTAACATGCAGATTCAGCAACTATTGGATGTTGACATGCTTATGTGTAACATGATGGAGTGTTCTAACTCTGTGTACAGAGATAGCATCCAGGTGCCCTCACCTTGCCCCAGCTGACGGCGTGTTTGATGGACTTGGATTACTTTCTGCAGTCACCTTGCTGTTAGATCACACCCCATGCTCTGCAACCTACAGCTCATGCTGCACCAGCTTTAACCTCTTTTTCTTTCCCTGGGGTGTCAGAGTGCTCCCAGGATAGCTCTTCCCTGGCTCTACCCTTTGCATTTGTATTGCAGCCTGATTTCTGCTTTTGATAAAGATGTTGTGCATTCAGACACTTTCCATCATTTGACCTGAAAAGATTTGATTGCACATCTAAGCACATTAAAGCGTAACTCTTGCCAAAATGCAACCTAAAGTCATTTTGTGAATGTACCGGATGCACATTTTTTGTTTAAAAGCATAATTAGGACGGAAGCGCTAACATCAAGATTGACCGCATTATCGTTTTTCAGTCAAATGGCCAGAAAGTCTCACCTTTCAGAATTGGTACTACAAAATACATGAAATAAGCTATTTAAAGTTAATGTCAATCCAGATATTAGACATTTGCCAAATGATGATTGTATAAAAGTCTAGATGTAGGTGGAGAATAAAAAACATTTATAGTTTGTTTCTCATTTCTGTGAGAGCCAAGATCTTCAGCTTTCAACTTAAATTGTTTCATCAACCTGAGAGCACAAATGGCATCTTTCAGAGTCTATTCTACAATTTGGTAGATCAGAAGGGCCTGGTATGGCTTTTAGAAAAGCCCTCAGGTTTTAAAAAAAAAGCTTGAACATTTAACGCTCACTCTGCATGAAGTTACAGTATGGTATGGTTTGGGATCTGCATATTTGATGTTATGCAGATTTGCTTCAAATCAAGTTGTGAATCTGGGAATCTATGTTAAATTAAATGGTATTCTCTGGCTGAATCATTGTTGCCGTCTTTACTAGAAAACCTGAGAGTTCAACTTTTCCACTGAGCCCTGAGCTGGGAGTGATGTAATAATAAGATTTTACCACAGATATATTTTTTGAGATGGAGGCATGTCAGAGATTACAGGAACGAAAAAAAGAGCCTGTAGCTCTGATTTGTCAGGTGGTCGTAAAACATTAAAAGGAACTATCAAACACATGTATTACCTACATGCACACATACACAAATGGGTAAAATGTGTAAAATATACACAAGCCTTAAATATTATATGAGAGGGGTAATGTGCTCACACACATTTGAAACATGACAGTGTATTGGCATGTTATCACAATAATTGTGTGACAACTACAAAGGCTTTGGGTTGCAATTATATTGTTTGGCAATCAATAGGGCTACTTGTGCTCTGCATTACGTTTTAAATGAATTGTTTGACATTTTGTGGAAAATTTTGAGAGTTAAATGAGAAAATCACAGAGATCTTTAGAGGTGCTGCTTGGCAGATTGTGTTGCCTTCGTACAGAGCCAGGCTAGCTGTTTTCCCCTTGTTTCCAGTTTTAACGTTAATCTAACGAGTTTCCGGCCCCCGCTTTGTATCGAATGGACAGAGTTAAATGTTCTCACAAGGCGCTGACACACCAACTCGATTTCCGGCAGTCGGACAATCCGGTAAGGTTGGTGACTCAAGTCTGTTTGGTGTGTTCCGTTCTATTGTCAGTCGGACAAGCTTTTGGCTTTAGTTTCAGCCGATTTGGCATGTTGAATTGGAAGAGCGGTCAGTTGAACTCAATATTCAATCTGATTGGTGGAGTGCTAGCCTGGAAATGACGACAAAAATCTTTTAAACTGACCTTTGTCAATCTGAAATGAAGACAGATTCAGCAACTGCATGGCCTATTTATTTCTTAAAATGTTTTCAGAAACCCGTTTCGGTGAACTATTTTCGTAAAATATGAAATTGTATTCCGAACGAGTAGCCATTATGGTCTGGCTAAGAAATTCCGGAGAAGCCAGACCCACGTGACGCGTTCTTCCAATTAGTTGTCGGTTTTCATTTTGTGGGGCGACAATACAGATTAGCGCCACTTCGCGCATGCGCAGAATAAATGCTCAAATCAGCGTTGCTTCGATGTGTTTCGAGGCCTTTTTTTGACCAACTCAGGGAGGCAGTCAGTCTAACTGCCTTTTCTGCCGATGGTTTGCCGTCGGGTTGGTGCGTCAGTCTTGCTTTGCCAGATGGAAGAGGAGGAGGAGGGTCTGGGTAGTCCACACAGCATTTAGGGATGGGAGAAAAACACTTTTTTTTGGCATTTCTTTAAACCAATCACATTCGCTCCGCACAAAGCAGCTGTGAAATAGTCATTGAACTCAACAGCTTAAAGTCAGAAACTTTAATCCTTACAGTGGATCTCACCTCAAGCAGATGTTGACAAATAAAGTCAAAGTTTAAAAAACAATTAAAAATATAAAACAACTTACTTTTGTGTAAGTTTGAGCAATGCTGTTGGAAGTTCAAAATCTTTTTTAAATTTTTATTTTAAATGTTAACCTCTGAAAATCTAGCCTTGAAGAGTATACACCCCAAAATAGATAAAGTAGTTTTGTTTTTATAATAGCATATGTGCTAACGCAGGCTTGCACATGCACCTCTCAAACACAGCATACCTTTGAGCCCCAATTACTGTACAGTGTAGAATGTACAGGGTCAGGGTAAACTCTCTGCTCTGTAAGTTACCTCACAGAGTAGGCCTATTTTCTGCCATGTCTCCTTAACTGGCTATTTCTGCTGGAAGGCATGGACAGTCTGTAGCTTCAGCTGTCATCTCACTGAGACGTTTGTTCTAACACTGGTTTGTCAGTCTTGGATTGTAATAAAGGAGACACGCTGAGGTAGCCATTGTTTACCCCTTAGTTTATGTTCCAGCTGCAGCTAGAGAAAGGATCACTCTTTTAGAAATCGGAAGGCTCTTCTAACACTGTGGGGGACATGTCAATAATGTAGTCGAGTCCCCGGTGTCAGACCACAGACTCTTCTTTTTTGTCTTTACCCCCCTTTATCCATCACAAAAACAAAGAAAAAGGGATTGAAAAGGATGGTTAAAGCCGCATTTGTCAGTATGGTCAACGAAGGAGGGAGAGAAAGAGAGGAAAGGCTGAAAGAGGGAATGGCTCAGAGTCAAGAGAGGACAACATTAATCAACTTTAAACATTGCAAAGATGCATTTCTATGTTGATTCATTTTTAGTTAGTTTAAATACAATAATGCATAAACTCAGATTACAACGGAATATTGGTGTCGTGTAAAAACCTCTTTGCTTTGTACAAATATAGTGCTTTCACCAACAGTTGCTGTGATTGATCGGTTGACACCCTACAGGCAGTTAAGTGTTTAATTCCCACGCATGTTTGTTGTCGCTAGTTTAATGATCGAAATTTGGTCCAACAATAATGGGAGGAAACACTGGCTCGTTTTATATGTGCTCTGAGAACGCAACAGTCAATATATGTTTTTTACCGCTTTATCTGGTAGACATTTCATCAAATCTTATGACAGGACATTGTTGTCCCTTCAGATGTGAAGACAAAACCAAGTTCTTCAAAAAGAACCCCACGACTTAGCGTTGCGCTTCATTAACATTGCCAGACTCACAAAAGACAGTTAAAAAAAGGATGCAGCAGAAAAAAAAAAATATTGTCTTTCTTATTCTACTCATTATTTTTTTTCTGTTAAAACCTGGCATCTACATAAAACACAATGCAATTCTCTACATTAATCACAATTGCCAGCCATTCAGCTGGAGATTCAGGTGTTATGCTAATAGCCTAGGATAATGTAGCCCCCATAGACTGTATGAAGTATGACATCACCCATTGGTTTGTGGACTAGCATTTTTAACTCACAAGTTTGGCATTTTGGCCGTCACCATCTTGTTTTCTGGAGCCAGTAGTGACCATATTTGAATTTTTTAATTTTCAAACTTTTGTGTCGACGGATGTTTGACCATCCGACAAGTGCTACAGTAAAAAACAACGGTTCTTTAACTTGTTCCATGGTTCAACTCTTGAAACATTGAAACACAATCCTTTTACTGGCAACACATCTAAATGAAGAGGGACAGCTAGTTTTACCCAATTCCCATGTAAACCACACACATACAGACACATTTTTATACAGCCGACATTTAATACAGCACCAAACTAAACAGTCCTCTGCCCAATCACTTCACTAGAGACAGCTTGTGTGTCTCTTGTGCTGATATGTTATGGTTATGTTGCCAAAGACAGAAAGCAGAAAAATAAGAGTTGCTTCTGACTGTAAGGTGGATGTTTCTTTCTGAAACTAAAAGTCCACAGCAACATTAATTATTCATCTTGTTAAAAAAGTGCCTCCAATGAGTGGTGAAACGAGTGGATTATGATGGTAGCTTTTTAGAAAATTTCACCATGCTTTCATACACCACATTTCATGAGAGATAAAGTCCTAACAAAAAGCTTCTGAAATGAAATAACGCTCTGTCTCTGTCAGTCACTGGTTGAAATGACCCCTCTGTTCTCAATCTCAGACTCAGTCTTTTCTATCTCAGTCCTGTTCACATTTCTTTATCATGTCTCCTCTTCACTCTATCCTTTGCATTCTCTCTCAGCTCAGCTCTTTTCTGCTGGTGAGTTACTCAGGTCAGAAAAGAAGTCAGCTGCCCGGGCTAATCTGGGGAATACAGGCGGCTTGAGACCGAGACAGAGGTTGACAGAAAGGCCATCTTTTCCACATCGATAAAAGGCTCTGGTTGTGTCTCAAATCAGATATCATCAAAGTTGACCTATAAATGTACTCAAACGCCACAAAAGAGAAATGCAGCTTAATGTCTGGAGAGGCTCCACAGCCAGACATGAAGTTCAAAATTACCCTGCAGGAGAAATTTGACATCAGGACTCAGATATGTAGACAAGATGATGATGTGTATTGGTAGTTTTTAAAAACAGTAAAACCCTTAAGGGATTAATAATTTTAAAGCATTTTCACATCAATCATCTGTCTGTGAGCTTTCTGAATGGGTAATTACGTAATAGTACCTTACTGAGCATGTGGGCATTGTAGATTGCTAATTTTGTTAATTCATGCTTAAAACCTTTTATATTATAACTACATTTTTTGGGGGACATTGCTTCTCAGCTCATAGCACATATTCAGAAATGTAAAATGTGTTTCCTGCCAGATACTGATCACATAATTGGCCATTACTGGGACATTTCAAAAAGTGCCAAAAATCAGATTCTTCATTTTGCCATTACACACTAATTAGTCCCTGTGCTACTTTGCAGCCATTGTGATGAAATGATATTTCTGGCAAAGTTAGGCAGAGAGTGTTTCTTGAAAGATTTCTGGTACCCTTTAGGCAATGTATTAATGCTCCGACTGCCCATGTTTTCTTTTTGAGTGTGTGTGTGTGTGTGTGTGTGTGTTTTTGTCCTTAGAGTTGACTGTGGAGGGTGCACAGGCCGAAAACAAACTTGTTTAACAATTGACATATATATTCTTACATTTACTATAATAATGTACTGTAATGTGTGTGTGTGTGTGTGTGTGTGTCTGTGTGTGTGTGTGTGTGTGTGTGTGTGTGTGTGTGTGTGTATGCCAGTGTAGGAAGCCCACAGAAGATCTTTCGATGTGTGCACCAAGTGAGCAACGTTTATAGGAATGAATGGGATGCCATCTTTGAATGTAGTTCTTCTGAATACTTCCAAGCTAAGTACACGCTACAGAGCTCCTAGCAGGGATGTAAACTAATAGTCTTGTTTTAAACATACAAAGATAAAAGGTGTGATTAATGTCGCCAGATATCAAACACACTTTTTTTTTCAATACTTTGAAAATAGAAAAGTAAACAAACCCCTCATTGTTGTGAGATTCAAATGATATAAATGCTGTAGTTTGGGTCTGAAAATCAAGATATTTTATATTCCTGGATAAGTAACAACTATTTCATATTTATTGGCGCCGTCACTGGACAGCGTAGGGTTGTCTGCTCAGCTGAGCAGTTGCAGTCCACCACTGATGACGTAAGTCTTATTCCAACTGAATGTGAGCTGCAACTGTAGCTATTGTAAGTGTCCATAAAAAAGATAGACATAATAAAAGGACATTCATTCATAGGAATGCCATAAAACATGTTTTCCACAAACTCCAAATAAGGTTTCTTCAATTGTGTTGGTAGATCATATGACACATAGTAGGGGATCAAGTTTAAAGCCAAAGCTAACCAAATGAATATTGTTGTAATATATTATTGTCAATGATATGTCCCTATTAAAGGGGGATTCTAAAGGAATATAATACAGTAATCGTAAAAAATGCTGCCAAGTTTTAGTTTGAGATTTATATTTTTTTTATATTAAGATCACGCTGTCGTTGTACAGAGATCTTTTGAGGCAAGAATCTGTGTACAATTAAAATGGTGGAATAATGAATGATTTCTTTTCTCCATATGAGAGCATTTTTTGTTTTTTACAAGTAAGGGATCACATGGCTTATGTCTCCTCCTCACAATTCCTAGTAATTTATTACTGAACAACAAACAACACAGCAGCTATGTATGTGTTGCGTTGCATTCCCAGGTGTTCAGGGTGTGTGAAGTGTGTGGATGTTTTAATGTGACTATTTATATAAGGCACTTACCTAGAGGTCATCATTATCCAGTGGATTCATTGCACATCCTCTACAGAAAAATAAAAGAGTTCACAAATAATATTTAACAAAGAATCAGAAGATTATTTAGATTGTTTCATTGCCCAACTCTGAATGCACATCCTTTGCAAGCATCTGCTTTGAATTTTATAAAAAAAAAAAAATCTTCACCAGATGATTGCCATGCCTCGTTCCGTTTGGGTTCAACTGGTTCATCTGCTTAGAGATAGATCACTGACTAGTACAGTCAACCTTTGGGTTGCGTGTGTGTGTGTATGTGTGTGTCATTCCTTTGTTTGCCCTCCCCCTTTCTCTTTTTTCTCCCCTTACTTTAAAACCTTTCCCATTTTCCCTGCCAATAGTTCCTCAGCATGATTGACATTGTTGTGAGCAGCAAGAGTTGTTATGGCAGCCCCTCGCTCATGTTTGTGCATCAGTCTGTCTTTGTGTTTGTGACATGTGCACACAGCTTGTCTGTTCCGGTCAGTGCATGAAAAGTGTGCATGTATGTGCAAAGGTATATTCAGTTATAGGATTTTTGTCTGTTCTTATGGTAGGTGACATTACTCCTTTTCAAAACCAATCCCCCACCTGCCCTTCCCGAGTAAACAGGCGGGTATGTTTACAAAAGGGGTTTAAGGTTAATCTGTTCCTATAGTAACTACCTATTATCTTTTATGAACGGCTGTACCTGTCATGGGTTTGCTACTTGCTAAAAGCCTCAGTGACCAAAATGTTACAGGGACCTTAAGTCACCTTTAATATCCTGACCTTTTCCTGTCCAGCACCTCACAGTAGCCCAAAGAAGAGACCAGCAAAGGATTATTATGTCACATCAATGTAAAACTGCAAGACTGACATTACACAGTACAACTTGAATGCAGCTTTAGTTTTGGAGCAGATCAGTTGTGTCGGAGCTCTGTATATTGTGTAAATCATTTGCAACAAATTGCACAAACATAATGAGACTAATCCCAAAAAAGATAAATTCATGTAAGATGACAAAAATAAAAAATAAACATTATCTGTTACTACTTTCCTGAGTCATTTATTTTTGAAAATTTTAACTGAAGGATTGTGGATTAATTGGCTGTGGATTTTTTAAATTCTTCTCTTTTTTCTAACAGGGATGCTTTTTTCAATGTATTTCAACGTTATCTGATTTCACTCTGGGGTTCTTTCTCTTCTGCTCTTGCTTTAAAGGTCCCATGGTATGGTGCTCTTAGGATGCTTTTGTATAGACGTCAGTGGTCCCCTTATAACATG
This sequence comes from Etheostoma spectabile, assembly GCF_008692095.1. Lineage (NCBI taxonomy): Eukaryota > Metazoa > Chordata > Actinopteri > Perciformes > Percidae > Etheostoma > Etheostoma spectabile. The sequence continues at coordinate 7,639,295 of NC_045752.1, forward strand.
TCTGAAGTCTCTTTCCCAAAATTCAGCTTTGGTGCAGAATTACAGCCACTAGAGCCAGTCCCACAATGATCTTACCTCAGTATGTGTCATTTCTGAGTCAGTGGCTTTTTCGAGCCCCTTATGACTTCATCAGAGGCAAGGTTCCAGATCGGCCCATCTGAGCTTTCATTTTCTCAAACACAGAACAGGATACTCCGGCCTCGGTTTCCACCTATCACCATTTCTAGCCACTTGGGGACCATAGGCATGCTGGGAGAATGCACATTAACAGTAAAAAACCTTAAAGTGAAATTTTCATGTCATGGGACCTTTAAAGATTTTTAAACATCATTATGAGACTTCTCCCGGTGGAAAGTACACAAGACAAGACTTAAATGCTGCATCACAGATCTAGTTGAAGGAGGAGAACTCTCTGCGCGCTTAGGGAGTGCTTGCTGAATATTTACTCAAAGATATGAAGCTTTTAAGGAACCTATTTCAAAGAATAATGGGACCAAATGGATTGTTAATAAGCATGGAAAGTTTAGCTTTGAAAGTGTGTGATAGAAGAGCTAAGAAGCCTTGTAGCACAATTTATATTGCTTCTGTGTAACAATGCCATGCAAATAATGATTTTTTTTTTGTAAAACTTTGAATTGAAAGCAAAGTCATTGCTTGGGTTTTGGGGCATCATTAGGTGTCGACCCAAATCTTCTGCAGGCGTTTGAATCAACCTCAAACTATTCAGAGCCTCAAATCCAATACAGCGCTCAATTTAAATCAAAATGTTTGGCTGTTGTATGTCACAAATATCTAAACCACATGCCATGCTTCCTGCTACTGGGTTTATTTGATTCTTGGTGGATTTTTTTTAGACATCCAAACAACCGACGATATCTTACGGTGAAAACTGATGAGAGTGAGTTCTGCATTGCTCAAAGATAACTGGAGAGAGGTTTACTGAATTTTGATTTCTGCCCGTACAAATGTTTATTATAAGGTTTTAGTCCTTCAGCCTGCCAACGAAGCTCTTCTTGCTTGGTTAACCTTCATGATCCAATCTGTCGCTATCGGAATTTGACAAATACTCAGCGCTTTCTCATGTTGTAGGTGTTTAAATGACAACCGCCCCCTAACCTGGTGCCATATGACAAAGGTCTAATCTAATGTGTCTGAAGTTTATACATCTTTTAAACAAATGTTTATATGGCCCCCTGATGCTCTTGCTTCATACATGAAAAATAAATTCTTAGCTTGTGTTGGAAAAACTGCTGGCTGTGTATTTAGCAAAAAAGAACAAAGTCATCTGTGAAACAATCTATCAGCATTACTTTTCATTTGTAGTTTATACATTGCACACAAAAAAAGAATGAGTACACCCAGGTGACCACGGTTGATCTTGGTATTGACTTAGTTGATCTGTTTCAGCATATCACGGCTTCCCTGTGAGTTTTGGGATATGAATTTAACTAACTCAATTGATTAATTCAGCGTATGTTGCGAGGGTGGTTTATTTATCCTTCAGTAAGTCTTGTTCTTTGTCTCCCTGGAGGAAAGCATATCACTGTTTCTGGATGAAAGAAGATATTTTCTTTTGCAGCAGTATCAAAGTTGTTTAATTTAATTAATTAATTCCCATTTCATTGCCATTCCATGTTTTCTTTCTGCTCTAACAGTACTTTTGACAGAATTTGAATAAACTGTCTTGCACAATAAATGAAATGTAAATTATTCATGTGGCTTCTGTGTTTGATCATGTATGTTGAGTTGGCAAAGGTGTTTTTACAACTGTGTGTGGATGCGTAGACATGGGAAGCATGTATACCACAATAAATATGCATGTGTTATAGATGCATGGACAAACCACAGCCTATAGTGGGTTGGTGGAGAGAAGCTTGTCATAATTGCATATGTGCTTGTCATCAAATTGTGAACGCATAGTAGACAGCACTCTGTCTAATGTTGAGAACCACTGCATAATTTATATACTGTCTCCTCTCTTACTAACCTTTTGCAACTCTTTGTCCTCAGACTACAGAAAGGATTATTTGATAGAGTCTTTCACATGATGTTGATATGTTGAAATTTTGGAAAAGACATAGTCAGGTTATAGACAACTGAAGTTAAAGTAAGAATATTAAACAATATTAAAAATTAAATCTCTACTATGTGTGAGACATTTGTCTTTTTTTTATAAGGTGCCAGCCCTACTGTCATTTTGACATACTTTCACATCAGTGAACATGTTTCCAACTCACAGAGATAAGGAGTGACTGAGGTGCACAATTAATTCTTAAATACCAGCATAGAAACCAATCCAAGGCGAATTTTTTAAACAGCTGATACTGAGTTGATATATCTGTTGAGCCTTTACCTGGCTAATTAATGTGACGTACTGTATATATTGGAGTGGCACCTTATTACCCTTCGGCCTGACTCAGGGGACTCATTTTGTTTAGTGGATAATGAGAAAGAAGGGACCGCCCCCATTTCATGAGGTTAAGTGCATCCTGACCTTTTTGTTTTACTGCTCAAGGCAGCCTAACATTATCTAAAGCCATTTCCTATCCTCGCTGATCCGTAGAGACAGAACTACTTTTGGCTCCTTTTTGTACATTTCTTTTTTGGCATTTTAGCCTTTATTTGATCATTCACAGTAGAGAAAGACCCATGCAGCATGTTTTAAACCCAATATGTAGCGATTGCTTGGCATTTGCTGAAGACTAAGCTGGTCTTCAGTTGTATTTCTTGTGGACTAAAATTAGTGTGATCATGCACTGACTATCTCAAAGACTGTCCAGTCCACTGGTTCATCATTTGTCATCATGTAGTATCATTATTTCTGTATCTGTTGGACTGGACAAAGAATGTTCAAGGTATTGACTCATATGAGTAGCTCGCCACCAGCCTCTTGAACTGATGCCTGCAAGATAGCTGGCACACACTGAACTGTGACCACTCCAGTGGTCCTTTCTGAAAACAATCTACTGGACAAACATGATGGGTATTTTACATTTCAAAATGTTGACATTAAGATATTGTGTGTTCATTATTGATGAAAATCAGAGATGTCAAAAAGATATATTTCGACTACTTCATAAATGAATTACTAAATGCAGCAAATGTAGTAGCAATTCAGGTCACATTTTTCCCATTAAATCAGCTTCCCTGCAAGTATGTAGCATCTGCCAATGACACTCTTTTACATAACTGAAAAACATTTACAAGCATTTACATTACTCTTTGTTTTATTATCTTTGTATGTTTTATTGTTCCTATGCTTTCCTTTGTCTTAATTTTTAATTTTACATATTCTATTGCAGACCGGTTCTTGATATCTGCTGCTTCTGTTGTGTGTTGCTCATTTGATTGTTTGTGTCTGCACTTATCTTAATTTGCATTTTTTGTTTGCTTCATGGTTTCTCACTTTGTTGTAAAGCACTTAGAGATACGCTCTGTATGGAAGGTACTATATAAATAAATGAGTCTCAATTTGCCCTCAGTAGGCGGGAGTCTGATCATTTGCTCTTACCTAATCTTTTTTGCATGAGCACATCATTTACAACATCAAGGGTTTATTTGTTGCTGTGGTATTGGCTGTTACTTAAAATTCTGAGTCAGAGTTAAAACGTCAAATTCTCTGGAACAACGGGACGAGGCTCGCTGAAGAATAGCATGTGCAGTATAAACGTAGAACACTTGACAATCCTCCCCTCCTCAAACTCACATATATTACAGTAAAGTAACCTTTAGCCACACTCATGCAGAAACACACACATACACAGACAATGAAACACCACTTTCAAATATGATTGCACACATGGCAACCGTTTTACTGAATCGCTAGAGTTCTGCAGTTTTTCTAAGTACTTTATGTACAGCAGAAACATTATATGGGCAGAAGCAGTATACAGAATGACACAGAGATTAAAAGACAACATATATTTCATGGCTTTTCATTTCCACTGGAATAAATCCAGTCTCTCTGAGTTGATATTTCTATACAGTTAGACCAATCCTTGTTTTTAATCTCTGCTTCTTCTTCTTTTTAAATAACAGCAGTGCCCCAGTGACATGAAAAAGACTTCAAATCCTCTTTCTTAATCTTTTTATGGATGAGTTCCACAATTCTTTTTGTCTTTTTTTAGCATGCATGCATAAGTCTCTATGAATTCTGTAGGTATCTAAAGAGCATGGCACGGCACTGTTGAATGTAAAAATCAAAAACATATCATAATTAGCATGTGTTTACAAGATGGGACCATGGGATTTAAGTGTACAGTACTTCCATTATCATTATTATCTTGTTTTCTCTTTGTCTTTCTCACTCCATGTTTTCCAAGAGATTTTAATGAATTCATTTTTTTCTCAAAAGCATCTTCTGAATTTAATGAGTTTTTGAAAAGCCTGTTTGAACTCATCATTGAATACGGTGTAGATAACGGGATTGATCAGGGAGTTCAGGTATCCCAGCCAGGTAAATATATCAAAAAGCATTGGATCAAACCAGCACTCTTTACATATGGCCATGACGAGCGTGCCCACAAAAAATGGGAGCCAACAGATAATGAAAGCGCCCAGGATGATGCCCAGTGTCTTGGTCGCTTTCCTCTCCCGAGCCGCACACAGACGTTTCCTCTCCAGCACACTGTCTGCCAGCTTCACTTTAACGCTATTCATGAATAGAGGTGATCCTCCCCCTCCTCCTCCCACACCTCCCACGTTGCCAGAGTGTAGGTGTGCTTCCTGGTTTGAGGCAGAATTAAGAGAACAGAGAGAGGAGCCTGCAGAGGTCTGGATGAGCTGTGCTGTGGTGAAACGTTTCCCTGAAGAAGACGGCGTCTTGAAAATACGGGAGCGGGCGGCAACATAGATCCGTCCATAGAGGATGATGAGCAGCACTGTGGGGATGTAAAAGGCGCCGAAGGTGGAGTATAGGGTGTAAGAGATCTGATCTGTATTGACCATGCACTCCGTCAGCTCCTCATGGGCTTTGGCTTGTCGCCAGAAAAGTGGAGGCATGGAAATCGATATGGAGATCACCCACACCACCCCAACCATGATCATTGCCCGACGCATGGTGCGGCGTTTCGAGTACTCCAGGGCGTCTGTGATGGCCCAGTAGCGGTCCAATGCAATCACACACAGGTGCAAGATGGAGGCCGTGCAGAAGGTGATATCGGACGACAGCCAGATGTCACAGACAATCTGCCCCAGCGACCAGGTCTTGCTCACAGTGTAGACGATGCTGATTGGCATGACTAAAATAGACACCAGCAGATCTGTGACGGCAAGGGAGCCGATCAGGAAGTTGGCAGGTGTGTGGAGCTTCCTGGTCAAAAAGATGGTGGCGATGACAAAGGCGTTTGAGAGCACGGTAGCCAGGGTGACGACAGCTAACAGTGCAGACAGGGAGATCTGGAGGCCGAGTAGTGTGGCCTTGCTCCAGTGTGGAGTTGTTGTAGTGTCAGGAATCTCTGTGAAGTTGCTGGTCAAGTAATCCAGTGAACTATTATCCAGCTCCATCTCTCCTCTGCAACTTTTAAACCTCCTTGTCTCCAAGGTTTAAACCAGCCTCATCATCTCAGTTTAGGCATGGCACCAGAGAAGGTAGTACACAGGGCATGCCACTGTTGGTTTTTGCTGTAGAAAATGCAGAAGTGTTTTATCCTCATTTCACATTGCAACATCCCTTATACTGCAATATGATTTCATATTACCCCTTAGCAAACATCTAATTCCTTCCACAACTAATGCTCCTGTAATTGAAGTCAGTTAATTTTTCCATTTCTTCTCTCCAATATTAATTTGTCTCACTGGTGTAGCTGCAGGAGAGAAGACTCCTAATTTGTATTCAGCTCCTGTCAGACAGGCACTCCTTTTCCCTCTTCCCAAGACTCTTATCTCATCTCCAACCAGCAGCCAGCCGGCACCAACACCTTCAGACCAAACCTTCCTATCTATCAATTGCTTTAATGGGCTCCTCCTTTTCAATAAAGCTAAGCGTGGAACTGCATGTAAGATGACAGATACAAAATGTTTGCTTGTTATCTCTCTCTTATCGGTTGTCAAGTCCACATGAAGCCTTCTAAATTGTGGTTTGTACTGAAACTTAGCTGTGCCTCGTGTCTTTGATGATATTGGAAAGCCAGAACTTTACAGTTACATAATGCAGATAAACTATTTCTCCTATGTATAATTGTTCAATAGCCATATACATAGCTTTTGGCAATTGTACAGAAGTTTGCTGAAATGTAATGTGGTGATCAGCAAAGTTTTTTTTCAGATTCCCAGGGATACATGCTTGTGTGTAAGCTTCTCCTCTTTCAGTTGTGTTATCCATCGAGCTAAGGTTTTGTCGTGAAGCTTCCTCTGCAGCATGTTCATCCTAAGTGAGACAAGTGAGAGGAACAGATATAGGAAAGATTAGTTACATTCCACTTCACCATCATCCCCTCCCGCGTAGTAAACATGTGCGTACACAAACAAACCACCCACATGACAAATCCCACACAGACTGTAAGGGGCAAAACATGCACATGCACAATCTGTAAACCTCGACCTGCACATACGTATAATGGAGCACTATGCCTTGACACACAGTCTTAACATCGACACACTTCCAACCACTATGTTGATTTATTACATTTGTTGTAAGACTGACATTAAAATCTCCATGCAAGGTAAATATAAAACACTG
>NC_045752.1:7645983-7648853 GCF_008692095.1 Etheostoma spectabile
GTCCGCTATAACCGGTTTGCTTTACTATTCTTTGAACTAACACAACAGCACACTATACAAAGGTATTCAGTGTACGTTTTCAACATAAAATCAATTACTAATGTTAATATTATTTCAGATTGTTGTGGTATAATTGAAGATTTTCTGCCATAGCATCTGCTTCCCCTAATTAAATAGTTCATAGTGTTGTGGCGTACACATGGGGCATCCTGGTTGCAGTGGTTTAAGATGCTGACCATGTAATCATAACATCCCTGGTTTATCATTTCCTATCTTTAAATGTCCTCTCTTCCTTTCCTTCTGTCTGATTCTCTCAGGATTTCATTTGGATTGACTGTAAATATATTTAATACTATTATACATATTTATTATCTACAGTAGGCTATATATGTATATATTTTTTTAAAGAAACAAAAGAAAATAGAAAAAAAGAAGAAAAAGAAAATACCAGTTTATTATTTTATCTAAAGCAAGCAAAGCTCATTAATGGTACTCAGAATGACAAAGAGACAGTGACCATGTTGCCTCCAGGTGACAGAAAATAATCATGGCAAGCATGCAAATGGCACGCTGACTTACTTTTAAGTACAATGAAAATGATAAGAACTGAGATGTGGAAATGAGGTATTGTGTCCCAATGGGAATCACTACAGAAGGCATTCCCTCCCTCCAGCTTTCCATCTACTGTATCTGTGTTAGGTTGGCTTAAAGAGTGGCAGCACGGATGCTGAACACTTTTAATTCACTTTTCACTGTAACACAACCAACAGAGATAATACTGCCGAGACTTGACAGAAATTTTAATCAGCGTTGTGACACAAAGTAAATGCTTAACTAAAATGTATTTTGTTTTCTAAAAGTTATGCACATGTGTACTGTGAAAGCCAAAGTGACTGAGGTGTGTTAGATGGATTTTACAATTAACATAGCAGTGGATTACAGAGAGTAATATCCAAGTTTCATTATAGGAATAAGGTTTGTATAGACAAATTATTTTCTCGAGACTATTTTGTATTTCACACTTCAGCAAGCTTTGAAGTGATGTTCAAATATTAAGGAACAAAGATGCAGAAAAAAACAACCAACAGTGTTTGCTACAGTAATTACAAATGTTGGGTTTTTCCTTCTGTCGGCACATTAGAGTGTCGAGACTCGTACAACTCTGCAAATCACCTCCATTAACTAAGTGTTGATTGGCAGCTGGGCTCTTGAGGGGGATTATTGTGCTTTGTCTGTGACAATAAATAAGCATATTAAATAGTAGATGAGAGCAGCCTTGTCTGTTTAGGGCATTCATTTACAGACTCTCAGGTGAGCGTGAACATTTTTATAAACCAAACTCAGCATATGTTTTACCTCAGCTTTGTCCAGCACCATGAGATTTAAATGGCTGTGAGGGTGGTTGACTACAGGCTGCCGTCCATCAAGGACACAAATGTACTGTTTAGAAGCAAATAAATGGGCACAGAGAAGTGATGGTACCCACCCAGGCAAAGACATACTCAACATCCACACACACACACAATGCTGATCTGCAGTGCAGCATTCATGAAATTTAATAATACTGCAAAACAGGAGCAGCTCTTTATTGTTATAGTGGACTGGTTGGTATACTGTCCTACAGTGTCTGAGTATCCACTGCTGTTTCCCAAACCATGCCCTTTAGTCCTGCACTGCATGTGTCCAATAACAAGGTCTAATGCCTTTGAAAAAGTTGTGTTTACAGTTTATTTGCATTTAATTAGTATTGAGCACCATTTATGATTAGAATGAGGATCCTAGTCATTTCTAATTGTTGTTGACTTTGGGAAATATATGCTGCTGTTGTTGTTATTTTCTGTTTTTGTGTACTATGTGTGACTGTACTGCTACTTCTCTTGGCCAGGAGATTTTTAATTTCAGTGAGTTTTTTTCTTGGTTAAATAAATAGTAAAAAAACATCCTAAATACCAACAAGTGCCTAAAAAATAACACTTATTCATTTGAATGTGATGTATCCCTGAGCCATTTCTTTGGTAGCGCAGTGCATTTGTGTTTAACAGCCAAAACCTGAAGTACATTCACATATCTCAGTCCAACATCAATATACAAACAATATGCAATCCAATCCATCGTGAGAGTGTGAAGGTACACACAAGACAACACTAATGGCATGAAGGCAATATTTTATGATAAATGAGTTTATTCTTCTTCATGATACCTCCCAGGCTCTGCATATTACTTTTTGTAATCAAAGACATTAAGGACTGTAAAATAATCCAATTCTAATATAGTAAATAACAGTAAATTATTTCAAATGAAATTAAAGTAGTACTTCAACAATTTAGTGTTACACTTGAATAAAGATGGGGTAGATTGCGAGAAACACATTAAAAAAAAGGAATAGTCAACAGCCTGTCCTTGGTATTTACAAATTTGAAGACAGAAGGGAGAAAACCCTGATGACATCCCAACAATGGCATCATGGTTTCTTTCCTCAGACTTGAGCTCTCTTCAGAATCACAGAAGACGTAATACAACTGTTTTCACAGGTTGTATAGTGCTCCCTGTTACGAGTAAACAAAACTTCCTGTGTAAAGAACATGATGTGCAGATGTGTTTGAGATAGCTGTAACTAGTGAGGGTTGAACCATTAGACAGCATAACAACATGACAGTCATGCTTCATTGCATCAGTGGAAAAGAGATTGATAAGCGCACAGTGTTTAGTAATAACACTCAGTTATAGTGTTGTCATATTGAACACACCAAGCTTAGTAAGAAGATTTTCACGGACAGCATCAACTTTTTCATTCAGTTGTCTCTTTTTAATATATTTTAGACACACACACACACACACACACACACACACACACACACACACACACACAC
>NC_045752.1:7648865-7652994 GCF_008692095.1 Etheostoma spectabile
ACACACACACACACACACACACACACACACACACACACACACACACACACGGCTGAATAACTTATCTGTTTACACATCAAACAAGTCAGGGACAAGGCTTATCTTCTAAGGGTCTGGTTTACAGCACAATGAGGTAATGAGTGTCCTAATGAATGGATGAGAGGAAAAAGATTCTCAATCAAGAACAGGCCTTGCCTAAATTTGGCTGTATTGTTTGTGTGAAATATATTAGCTTCAACATCTGGCTTTGAAATTGAAGATCTACCACAGGGAGGCATCTTTCAGCTCAGTGAGGTGAGGTGGGGATTCATTTTCCTTTAACCAAGGAAAAAGTGGGTACAACAAAAGTAAAATCACACTAAAAACAAGCACAAACAATTTACAATTACAAGTTTGTTTAGATGGATCTGACGAAGAGCAGAACTGGAGCCGTATACAATAACACAGCCTTGCCCAGTTGGCCTCATTGCCTCACACACCCATTAACTACAAATCCGATTCATTCCCTTTAGGCTTGGGCCTAATCCAAGCAGATGCTGCAGCTTGTGTGGCAGCCTGTTTGTTGGTCTGGGTTAAACAGGCATACCCTCTGAACCCCGCAGGACTGCAAACACCGCATGGCCCCAGTGGAGATAATTGATTTAGCGTAGACAAGATAGAGCCATTGCTACCTCCGCTGTCAGCTAATGTTTACTCAAGCGTGCACTAAAAGTAGGTGAGCAATGATGTTATGTGTGTGGGGGCATGGGTGGGTGGGTGAAGGGGGTTTGATGATATGGAAGAATGCTTAGATGGACATGGGAGCAGACTATTGTAGCAATTCTTTTGTAATCACATCAGCTTCAAACCAGGATGTCATTTCCATCATTGTTGCAACATGCTTTGCAAACTTTTATTTCCCTGGATTTCAGCTCTCAGGCTGCATGCAGGGTGCCTATAACAGTGTTAGGGCTGTACGCAGCTTGAAAGAAATACCTGCCAACACTACTCAGGACTAATAAGGTACTTTCAATGTTGGGATAAGTACATATCAAATTATCAATTATATTGTTATTTATGTTAATATTCTTCAAAAAATATGCTATTCATGAAACATCAGTCAAAGGTAAGATAGTAAAGCACGGTACATTTTGTAGTTACAATGCAAACACAAAATGTCTATCTGAAAGTATCATCTGTAGGAAAGTAAGGATTAGTTTTAATACAAAGATTTACATAGCATTATATTTTTTATTATGGTACCATTATGATTGAAGAATCAATAATTAATTTTATTTGCTATCTTGATTCAATGCAGTTAACAGCATAAACACTTAATTGTGAATTGTGAACATCTTGGCATCAAACAATAATCACTGTTCAATGGAGTAGGTGAACTGCCTTTTAACTGTCCTATAGCAAAGCATACACTGCCAACGACTTTGGCTCATTTAGCTTAACAGTACAATCAGTTTGCCGTCCAAGATGCTGTTTGAATTAGCAACAGAAACACATTTTTACAATACAGTTTGCTTAGCACCATGGAGATACTGAATTAAACACAGCTAAACTGCATCATGATGCAGATGTAACTATAAAATATAGATAAGTAGGAATGTTTGAACAGTCAGCATGACTTAAGAAGTGGTATTCACTAAAGGGCAGCCTAAGGTTAAAGTCCTGAACAATCAAAACAGACAATGGAGAGATGGAGTCCATGCCAAGACAATCAAATTAAACAATACTAATATGCTATGTGTAGTAATAGAAACATGTTTAGTGAATGACTGGCATGTATGAATATCAACATGCGGGCATGTCGTGCTGCAATTCAGGAAAAAGCTAATTAAATGGCATTATTTAATTCGGGGGCTCCAGGGTTTATCTTATCTCTGTTGTTTGCAGATGCCTGGGAGCGTGGAGTAGGTGTTTCTCAAGCTTTGTTGGCTGCACGTGTGCACAAGCATGCACATGTACAATCACATATACATGCACCATCCTCCAACAATCCACCCACGGTACACACACATAAATGTAAGCTTAGAAAAAATACCACACAATTCATTTTTCATGGGAGCTGGCATTGGAGGATACTAAAGGTGTTTCACAGGTTTGTTGATTTTTGGTGACCGATTCCTGTGCTGACAAAATGAACTACAGAGTGGACGTGAAGTATCTCAAGTTACTTCAGTCATACAGTGATGGCAACCTGCTCAAACCTCCGGGTACAAACCTTAGGATTCACTATGACCGGTAAGAAGGATAATCTCAGCTCCTCTATAAGCCAATAGAATGGAACAGATTGTTGAAAATTGGACAATTTAGTCTCATAGCATGGCAATTAGGATTTTCTGTTACTGTAATAAAAGCTTGCCATTTTATTAACAGGTTACACAGCAGCATGTTAAAACTGTTTAAAATGCACCTCTTATCATCTCTTCAGCCTAGAGTAAACTTTGTCAACACATCAAAGCCTCCTACTGCAGAGAAAACCTTCCAAAGTGGTGTTTTTTATACAACTCCACAGTAATACCCTCCTTACTGTGTGTTCATGACCTTTAGAAAGTGGAAAAGGTGCAGTTCAAATTTAGGACACCTGAGAGGCCCTTCATTGAGAGTGGGCCGGGATGATATGAGCTGATGCAGAGATCATCTTTCACAGCCGGCTGTGTATGTGTGTGTGTATAGTTGTTTTCCGACCTGAGGGATTTTTGCAGATCCTAGAACTTAACATTCCTAGAAGCCTTTTTTTTTCTCGTGTTCCGACAGGACCAATTTGGGGATTTTTAAGTTCCTCTTACTGCAGTTTCTGTAATTTTTTCAGCTCCTACTTAAAGAAATCAACAGATCCCGTTGCTCTGGACAGAGACCAGTGAAGGATATTAAAAGCACTTTTCCGGTGCTGGGCATTACTGCGCAGCCTCCAACGGAGCTTGACGACATAGATGTGACGTGAGCAACCTGTCTGAAAGTTGAAAGTCTTCTGGTAGCTGTGCCAAGAGAAATCTCAATCATTCCCAATCTTGCAGAGACGGAGAGAGTTGGTACATGTAAGGAGAAAACATGGAACAGGCTAATTAATGCTAACTAAAATGCTAGTTAACGTTAGTAATTAAACCTAAACAGCAAATGTAACTCAAAACTGTCTGCATGCTTCTCCGGACAATGATGATTTGTTGACTATGTGACAATAAGTCGTTTGGTTATGACACAAATCATTAGCCTAATTTTATGAAAATGCCTGCTACGGAGCCATAACGTGAGATATAAGGTAATGGAGCCTTTTACACATTGTTGTGTTTCTTTATAAAACAATGGACAACTAAAGTTTTTAAACGCTTCAGATGTAAAGATGCTGTCAAAGTGGCGCCCAAAAGAATGGCTAATGCTGGTGAGTGCTTGGTAGCATTAAAATGGCACCATGTGAGCTACAATTTATGGCGGTTGGCTTAACTTTTTGTTTAGGGCACGGCCTTTTTGCAGTTCCCTTTTCTGCGTAGGAACCTAGGTTAACGAGAGTCGAGTTTCCGGTACAGACAGACCAACAACGGGACCAATTAAACAATTTTCGCCATCTTATTCATCACTAAGTTCACTTCTGAGAATGTTTTAGGCGAAAAATGAATGGTTTAGATTTTGAATATATGCAGCATTGCGAAAAAAGTTTTCGGAGTTGAGAAACTTCATAAAGTGATATGCCAGCCAGATAGCGTTTGCCAGGGCCGCTGTAACCATGAGTTCTCTCAGACCAGTCTCGTAAATGAGAGGCTTTTATTTCACTGTTGACGGATCATTTGGTGAAATATCACAAGACTTGTCCATCATAACATCAACGGGAACCTGGTGGCCTGCGGTCTCATACACACACGCACACGCACGCGCACGCGCAGCACAGCACAGCACAGCACAGCACAGCACAGCAGGTAGAGGCGGGAGAGAGAGATACCTGTTTCAATTTGGGGGAAGTTATGACATAGGCTATAAACATTAGCTTTAGTATTTAGTTCATACTTTTTTATGGTGTATTTGTTTTCTGATTTTAACGCTATGAAGTCCGTTGCTGTGCTTGCTTGCCAGTTTTGGGGGAGAGTGGTCAGTAGAACTGGTCAGAAAGCAGCTTGTGTGCTTGTGTGTGTGTGTGTGTGTGTGT
>NC_045752.1:7653004-7659698 GCF_008692095.1 Etheostoma spectabile
GTGTGTGTGTGTGTGTGTGTGTGTGTGTGTGCTAGGAGAAGAGGGAGAAACAGACAGAACAAATAAGTATCTGGTTTAAATATGGGGTGATGGTAAAAGAGCTTGCGGTACAAACACTAGTACTATGAATTTAAAAAAACAAAATTACATTTTAGGTTGTCTTTCCTGAAACATGTGACCTTTTGCAGGATCACAGAAGTGATTAAAGCAGTCCACCCAATTACTTGTGTACAATTTTCCAATCCTTGCACTGTTTTTGCAAATAGTGTGATAAATAGGTGTGAAATTGCTTCAGGACAATAAAACATCCTATCATTTCCCACCTAAAATAACCGAATTTCCACCCACTGTGAGCACAAATACAATAAAAACTCAACTTTAACAAAACAAATTGCCCCTGTAAACTGTCCATCCCCTAGTGTCATCTTCACAGACAATGGTTACCAACAGGGGCCGAATTGCCTCTAAAAAGCTCCACAAAGTCTTGTCTCAGCAAACCAATTTTCTTCTTGCTCCGATTTTAAACCATTAACATTATACCCAAGCTTACCTATAACTGACCCTATATTCAACCCTGAAATTACCAATTTAATATGAGTGGAACACAGGCTGCATTTACAAAGTAAAACAATGCACAAGAATGTTTTAAAATCATCTGTACTCTTCAGGAATCCATTTTTGAAAAAGTGTTTGTGATTACACAATTTTTTCCACTGACTCACATTTTCAAACAGTGCTACTGCAAAAGAACACAAAACAGAAGTGAATTGCATTGAAAATTATTGGTAATTTAGGTTAACATAAGTTGTTGCAAACGCGGTTGTGCCTGAGCTCCCCGTATTAACCCTGTTTACATGATTATCAATTAAAAATTTAATGTTGAAATCAGAGGCCTAAAAATACATCATTTCAACAGTCCCAACAGTAGACATGTTTTCTGTAGGTGTAGTTTTCATGAGGCTGAGTAAATGCATGGCTCTTAAATAAACTTAAACTTCAGCTAATGTTGTCACATATCGTAACTGTGAATTAACATTCCTTGAAAGATTATCTTTTGAGTGTGAACTTATGACTTACAGTTATAGTGACTTGATGATTTGTTTATTGGTCAGCAACAGGACGTCATGCTACATTCTGCATTAAATCATCACGAGTCATGTATATAAGTATATGATTTGTAGCCTTATTATAAAGTGTTACTGACTCAAGTGTAAAATTGTTGTTTCGTGAGCATCACTGCTGAGCCAGAGAATGACACACACATAATTACATTACATAAAATATGCTTGCCCACTCATGCAGTCTCTGTCTGTCCCTCTTTATCTCTATCTCTCTCTCTGTATGATTCTTTATCTGTCCTAATGTTTTTTTCTTCTTCAAACTATTCCGGTAATGTGTCCCAAAGCCTAAATGTAGTTTAAATGATATTTAACAGAGTTACCATCACTTTTCACCATAGCCATTGTCTCTGTGGATGCCATAGGAACAATGTAAGGGAACGTCAATATATGAATAGAGAGTAAAGTGAATATCTCTAGGAAGGCATTAAAACAACCAGAGTTTAATACTAAAGCCAGCCCAGATGTGTGGTAAACTAGTTTGACTGGTGGCCGAAGGATCAATGGCTAATATACGGTTTCATTAAAAAAAATTTTAGATGTAAAAAGTTTTTCTGAGAGCTCAGCACATTATGGCAGCTCGATTATATTGTGAGAACCAGAAACCAAGCAATACCATACTGGAAAAATCACCCCGTGAGCACAATATAAACTGAAATAAAAACGGTTGAAGTATAGTTTTGACTCAGCACATCTTTACAAGACAGGGCCACAAGACTATGCAATAGGAGGAGTTGATATTGAATTGTAGTCGTTCAAATTCCAGTAAGTAATCACATTCCCAAAAAAAATACTTACACAGATGCACAAGAAAGTCTTTCCTTCCTCCGTTGTACCAGTTTTGAATATTTTTGCAAGATGGTCAGACAGCTGTTGCTTTCATGGAGATGGTAAATTGATATTATTGCCAATTAAGCAGGATGGATCCATACAGGATTGTAGCTCCTCAGATAAATTGTGTGGAAGCCAATTTGTAAGTAAAGAACAGAAACTTTGAGATCTTGACTCTGAATGTAGAAGTGTTGAACAAAATTAGAGTAGAGTTTCTGATAAAAAGAAGAGCCTGTCAATTAACACAACAAACTACTTACGAAAATGTCAGAGGGGCACTTTCAACTTTGTGTTGAGAAGATTGTCTGAAACATAACTCTAGACTTTGAAAACCTTTGTGCTACGGTAAATGCTAATGTGTTTTACAAAAGAGAAATGACCAGAGTTCTAAGAAATTTAAAAGAATTCTCTAATGATAATAAACTCCTCCCATATTGCCTCAGCTCAATACTGTATTCTTAAAACACAGCTACACACTTGTAAACACCATAAATCATTGCAACCTTATTGCAGATTATTTTTACATGACGTACAGTACCTATTTTGTTCCAAAGCTCAAACTGGTTTATAATTTGCACGTTTGTCAGACTTCATCATTGGTGCCCCTGGCATTACCTCATAAGGAGCGTTCTTCTTTGTGTGTGGGCAAGCTCCATTCATAAAAATGTTACCAAAGAGTAAACGTATAAATTTCACAACACAAAATTTCAAGTCCAGATTTTAGAAATCAACAAACTGAAACAGATTCAGCAGTCAGTAGTCATAGTAAGGAACCTGAAACAACACTACAGCAGTCAATGATTCGACATCAGCGCAGAGCTGCATACTGTGACTGATATAAACAGAATAATTTAATATAAGCAGTCCATGACTAACAAGAGATAAGATAAGATTATAGCCTTAAGCAGGTGATGTTACACTGATGGTGCATCAAAGGATGATACTGGATACTTCTAAGTACAAGAAAATTGGTGAATGCTTAATTCTCTTAAATCGCCTGATTGGGCCACTTCCTGCATGAGGCCCTTCGTTTTAGGTCCTGTTCCATCTTTGTTGAAACTAATTCTGCTTATATTATTCTATTATAGTTTTACAGCAAAAAAATATGCATTATCCCACACAAACGCAATGTTCTCTATTACCTGTGGCAGCCAAAACATAATTTGTAGGATAGCATAATAACTTTCTTATAAAAATAAATCCAAAGTTGCTCTAGTAGTAGATGCTGTATCATGGCTGAAGGAGAAACAGTGAAATTGTGCAAATCCAGGCAAGCGCTACAGAACAAATATTATATCTTTCTGTATTTTCCTGCCTTGTTGTATGGTCTACTTCTCCGACATTCAACCTCCCTCAACTGGCTTCAAGTAATGGAAACAGTCATCTTTCAACAAGTAGTCAATCTTGAAACATTGACCGCTAATGGCCTGAGTGCTGTGAGGAGTACAAGCTTGTATGGATTCCGATATCACCCCTACTGTCATTTTCATGGTAAATGAAAACTTGACTAAATCTATAATTACAACTTCAGTCTAGGGGGCCAAGTCTTAGGATTCAGCGTTAATTATACGGGTAGAATGACTGAGAGGTAGAGGGATACGACCATGAAAAAAGAAAAAAAAGACAAGATTGGAAGATAAGGAGAGGAAAGGGAATAACTAGAAAGAAAATGAATTGAGGACTGCAACAAAAAATTAGAACAAATACGAGGAAAACTCAAAGGTTCCTGATGTTAAAATCATGCAGAATAACAACAAAGCATGAATAAGATTTCCCTGAGACAATACAATGTGGTGGATTGTCCCCTGTGCTGCAACAATGATGCAGGAAATGATGATGAAGAGACAGAGGATGTTATTTAGAGAGTGAAAGACTGCTTTCTCACGCGGAGTCCAATCCCATGTGAATAATCCTGCTGTCTTCTAATCCGATGGAATTACCACTGATACTGCTTTAATTCTAGTTTAAAGAGAAAACATAACAGCATTAAGCATTCCTGAGTAGAGTATTTGATCAGAGAAGTGAAGCAATGCAAAATGAAGCATATCAGGATGTAGAGACTGGGTTTGCAAATGTGTAAAGATCCAGCTGTCCTATTGTCACTTTAAAAGATTCCAACACATACATACACATTATATATATATATACACACATTATATATATATATATATATATGTAAAGTAATCCATTTGAGTTTAACAAGTACAGGTTAAGCACATATATATATATATATATATATATATATATATATATATATATATATATATATATATATATATATATATGTGCTTAACCTGTACTTGTTAAACTCAAATGGATTACTTTACAGGACACGTGAAAGTCAACATGAAAAAAACTGGATTTCTGGGGCTGATACATATAAATTTAAAGGAGTACAGGAAGTACTTTGAGACCTGGGAGTTTGACGATTCTGCAGTTGTTCTTACACCTGCCATTTTTTTGGCAAAAATCTCAGATTTTAGGGTTTCCGAAAGGAATATTCTAAACTAATCACCTCCATTGAAGATACAAATCCAAACTTCAACTTGCAGCAGGGTAAAACATGTGATTCTGAAGCTAACTCATGGTATTTATCACAGAGGTGAATTTTGAAGTGTTGGTCGGACAAAACATACATTTCAAAGAGGTCAGTTTAGGCTTGGTAAATTGTGATCAGAATTTTTTAGAAATAAAATGTATTGATAATGCAAATAATTATTAGCTACTACAAAATGCTGCAGAAAGTTGACATTTCTGGGATTTAGGGTTAAAGCTGGACTTCAGTGTAGTCATTTGTGAGGGGGATCTCAATCTTGATATCAGCAGCTTCCATGACTTCACTTGGATAACTCCCTGTATCAACCGATATATAACGTAGCACCCATTATTATAGTACCTGTCTTATTCAGTGTTGGTATTTAGTTGTTGCTGCCTTCTTTCCTTCTGCAATATCAATATATCAAATATGCTTCTTCATGTTTTTTTGTTTTTATGTAACTCTGGATCGTGTAGTTTTTTCTCCCTATATGTCGGTCATGTTGTTTGACTCCTTGGGCTTTGATACCATCTGTCCGTGTATTTCCAGTCTGAACGACATCTTAATAGGCTCGTTCGAGATGAGCCAGGACTACGCGGAATTGATTACCGGCGATTGCCGCCTGTTGCACGCCGATTAGATTTGTGTCTGACTTGATCCGGACTTGCTCTGATGTCATGCACATGTAGGCAAAGATAATCTCACGAGATCAAGGCGGCTGCAGTTCTGTGACGCAGGCAGCGCAGTTGCGTTTTCACCAACTGCAAGACCCAGGCAGACCAAGAGCATGCTAGGAAACGCCATCCTCTCAGCTGATTGGTTCACAATCGACTCAACATGATGACGTTTTGTATAAAGTGTTTCTGTCACTTGCTGTTCAGCATGAAGGCTGCTGAAATCAGTTGGAAACTGTCCGACTTGAGAGTGGATTGTTGTCACCGCAACCGGTTGCTGCCGCCTGATCTTGCCCATTTTACAGGTGAGGCACAGATCATCTTAGACAAGCCTAATGTTATGGCGGTAGATCCCGGTAAGGTGGATCATTGAGATAATTTCTTGTCATTCTTGGCTCACAGTTTAAAGTGGTCCACACAGGGGTGGAGGCTGGAAGTAGATTCACTAAAACGTGTATCAATTCTGCATAATGATTTGTCACAACCTTTTCCAGAACACCAGTGGGGTTGCCACGTCCTTTGGGAGCCCATCGTCTATTTACTATCAAACCTTTTAAAAACGTCCCCTTCTCTGTTACTGTCCGCTGTCATCTCATCCACATTTATTTCCACTTTTCCTCTAAAATAGCCTAACGAATTGGTCCTTGCAGTGAGCTCATTAGGAAGCCCTCCATAGCATATCCATTCAGATCTTGAGCAACAGCTCTTCCCTCCTTCACAACCACCACCAGTGTCTCCATCCTGGGGATATTCCTGGATGGCTTATGGCATGACTTACCCCCTAAAAATGATAAGGTCATAATGGGTTCTAATCACCAAAGTCTCCATATATACAGTATGTCTCTGACTTTTGCAAATGTTATACTATATTAGGGCTGCACGATTATGGCCAAAATGATAATCACGATTATTTTGATCAAAATTTTGATCGCGATTATTGTCACGATTATTTGTTGATTTTAACCAAAACAAATTTTATTGTCACATAGGCCATTTATAACTGCGAGAGGGAGTGTGATGGACACTACTCACAGAGAGACGGCTGACTCATTATGAACGGGTCCAGCACGGGTTGAACGGCAGATACAAACGTCGTGTGTATGAAACGTCTGTATCTTCACTGCGCTGCCTTTTTATGAAATAGGATATTCTGGCCATGGGTCACTTCTCTGGTCCAGGTCCAGCAGCTCCGTCTCACACGCTGTTACTCTACTAATTAAACCATATACATATAAACAGCATTGCAGCTGATGCAAGGACATTAGCACTGGTGCGTCCTAGAGGAGCTAACAGCTAAAAGATGCTACTAGCACCGACTAGCACTGCTCACTGCTGTTGTCTGAAAAACAACACAGAAGGGACAAAATGTTGCGTTTAATGGCAAACTGGTAAACCTTGAGACTGACATATATTCGACTGCTGTCTATTGAGTTTTCCCCCCGTTACTAAGCTGCACAGGGTGCAGAGAACTACTCTGACTGGCTCATGAGCAGATGGCATTCCGGAGCGGTAGATTGGCTTTGCAAAAAACCCGG
>NC_045752.1:7659708-7659775 GCF_008692095.1 Etheostoma spectabile
CTATGAAATGATGCTTTAAAAAAAATAATTGCTCGATCGCGCAAATTTGATCGTGGAAAGTCAAAAT
>NC_045752.1:7659785-7669036 GCF_008692095.1 Etheostoma spectabile
GATTAAAATTTGATTAATTGTGCAGCCCTATACTATATCACACAAATGCATATCAACTATTCAAGCCTTTCTTTCAATTAGTCTCTCCTGATTGAACTGCCGGCAGGAAGTTCAATGTCAAGTCAAGTTCAATGAGGATTTCGCCAGTATTTAGCCTGGCTTTAGTAAGAACTTCATACTGCTTGATTAGTGTCTCTGTTTCTTTGAAGATCATGTTCAGCATTGGCGCTGCTGTATATATGACTCATAGTTAGATATCTGATGATGGTGACTGGTACCTGTTCTGGATGCCACAGATGATTGGTGTTATGTGATGATTATTACCTCCACTTGTACTTCTTGTACTGTTTCAGCTTTAGATGCCACAGCTTTCGAACCCTTTTGCATGTTTACTTTATCTTGCTTTTATTTGAAGAAAAGTCCACAGCCACATGTATCCATTTGCTTTGTGTAGTTTTGCTGCTGTGGCACATTGGTTTCAGTTATAGTAGTTGTGGGAACAAATCGTTATGCTGCACTGAGACATGTTGTCCCACTGTCTGATGGCTTCTCACTGAGTTTAGGGAATCTAGTTTGTCTGACAGTATTTAACACACTCATGTCAGCAGTTGGGCCAAATAATGACTACGGTGTCAATGTTCATCTCATTTTCCTTATTGCACTTCCTTTATCTCCTGAACTTTATTCTAATATTGACATTTCCTTGGCACATGATTATGGCTCTCTCTGATACTTCGATGAGCTGCGCCAAAGTTTTACAGCTGAATGGTAAAGTCTTCTTCACAGCCGCTGCCCCACCATCTGCTCAGCTGTGATGCTGCTACTCAGTCAACTCATGTGCTGCACAGTACTGTAAACAGTAGCCTGCAGAACAAATGTGTAGTAATGACACTGTTAACTTAACTCAAGTGTTTTAGTGTGTGTGCTATGTTATGTCTTGTAGCGGATCATGAAAAATGTGATGTTTTGAAGGTACAAGATGTAACAAATGCCATTCGCATCTGCTTCTTGTTCTAGTTTCAACACATTCCTGCAAGTGAATTACCTCCAGTCACATTAAAGTCCTGTTATGCATCACCTAAGCAAACATGCAATACGTTAGTGTTTGCTGTTCATGGTAGCGTTTGTAAATTACAACAAAGATGCTGTGTGGAATGCAATCTACTGTGTGTGTCTCATTGGAAGCCTCTACACCAATGCCTGAAATGGACCAGTACTTTATTATTAAGTTTTATATCATGATTTATTGGGGAAAAACAAGCAATTCCTTTTCAGACACTGCAACGATTTGACTGTAAGATAGACAGTCAAATCAGGCTCCTTAGATGGAGTCATTGAATTTTGAGCCACCCCTTCAATATACACATATACACATATAAATATATAGGCTATCCAAGACACATGCGATTATCATGTCATGGAACTGCTGAATTAGGGTACTAATTAGTAAAGCCCTGTCCGTGAGCTAGCACTCCCTACAAGAGCTGGTTAAAAATTTGGTCTGGCTTACTTTTTAATGTTTCAAGCTAACTCATTTTAATACAAGAACCCTATAAATGTTCCTAGATTTGCATTTGATGGCTATCTTGCTGAAAGACTGAGGCTGAAGCTAACAAGTCCCAGGCAAAAAGTCAATGATTCAAGTAGAGGACATAAATAATGAAATATTGATTTTCTTGTATTGCCATGTAAAGTTTAGAGCTAGCTAGTCTTTGTTTTATGTATGATAAGGAAGAGTGTACATTTGGATATTTCATTCTTATTCTGCTTAGCATAGGCTATTTGTTCATATTTTAAAACTGTACGTTTTCACTTTTAATGTTACAAGAGAAAAAGCTTTTAGGGTCACAAGTTTGACTGGGGGTTGCTGGAGTCTAAAAAGCTCTAACCA
Organism: Etheostoma spectabile; assembly: GCF_008692095.1. NCBI lineage: Eukaryota > Metazoa > Chordata > Actinopteri > Perciformes > Percidae > Etheostoma > Etheostoma spectabile. The sequence continues at coordinate 7,661,677 of NC_045752.1, forward strand.
ATAAAGAACATGACAGAACATAAACCTAACCTCTGAGTAGCACCCAGGACTGGCTCCAACACAATGTGGAAATACTACACAGTGAATGTGTTATTATGAACAGGGCTATATTATTATTATCATTATGAACATAGAAACCCGCAGGATAATGTATGAAATACTCCTTGGCCTTGCAAGAATTGATGCTAGCTTTACTACTGTAGGTATGCGACGAGTGTTAACAATTGCACCTTAGATTAGAGCAGATAAACACACAGTTTTGTCCTTGTGTCGTTGGTTTTGGAAAGCCTAGCTTGTAAAAGAAAAAACGTATACATTACCCTGCCAACATTTTACTGTTTATATGTTGTTTTTTTGTGGAGTGGTTTAGCGAACAGTCATTTACTATGATTGGGTCAGGTGTGTAGGCAGGCCTATGTGTTTGTACAGTAGATGTATATGTTCAGGACAGTTTAAAAGTGATGTTGGTTTTGATTCTCCTCATATTTCCCACATTTTATACACCATTAACTCTCAGCATCATGTTGCTTTTCTCTGACTGATTGCAGTAATTTGCCACCCAGAAGTGCGAATGTCCTAAAAATTAGGTTTTCCTATAGGTGTAAAAACAATATGTGAGGGAGAGATAGCGATGGTAATTTTTTTTTACCCCCATATTATCTATATGTCAAAAGACCTTAAGAGTCAACTGTTCTTCTATGTACATATTCTGCATAATTGCTTCTCCCTGTTAATTATTAAACAAGACTTTTATACTTTGCCTAATGAGCGAGTCCTCTTTGTGACACTCTCTCCTTCCCCAAATGAGGGGAGAAAACTCCACCATCATTGGATGAGAAAATTACATATTTAACAATGTACTGTTTCAGTATCACACTTGTGTGTCTATTGTATTTGAATTCAGTGTCATTAAGTAGGGAGAGGGGATTGCATGATATGAACGGGAGTTGATTTTAATGGGTTGTCGATTACATTTTCTGTCTCCAGTCACACCCTGATTGTTAGGTGTGTGTGTGTGTGTGTGTGTGTATGTATGTGCGCGCGTGCGTGCAGATGGGGAGAAAAGGGTGTTAGTGCTAGAGCAAGAGAGGACACTTGATGTGTGCGACTCTAAAGACAAAATTAGGTATATTGTGTGCTGAAAGATACTTTTCATCACAGCATGATTGTGATCCATTTCACTTTGCTTTTGTATCTCTCATATCAGTCAGCTACTTAAAGCTCTCTCGAGTAGGTCTCTCTCTCAGAGAGAGAGAGAGAGAGTGAGAGAGAGAGCGGTGGGTTTCTGAAAAGCTCGAGAGCACAGAGGACAGACCTATTTTTTCCAACTTGAAATGGACTTAATGCTTGGGCTACTCCTTCTCACCAGTAGCTGTTAATGGCAAAAGAAGCATCTTCTCATTTTTTTTTTTTCAATTCCCTTTTCAAAGTGAAGAGGATCAAAAGACATTTAATTGTAGTCTACAAACGGCCAATTACAATATTATCATATTCATTTTAATAGTACCTTATTAAGCAAGATGCCAAATTACCACAGCATACACGTTTTTGAAGTTCTCCCAATGATATAAGGCTCATTATCTGTAACATCATGAAACGCCACTCTCCTGCCATACTGTACATTTGTTGAATCCATCTGCGTGTGCCACAACTGTGCTGGTATAGAGGCAAACACCTTCAATATAAGGTCAGCATCATGGCCAATCAACCAGTGGCTTCTCTTCGAAACATACAGTAGCATATTATACTCTCACTAATCAAACAGTTATATATCTGAGCAGAAGATTCCCCAATAGTGACACATTTATCTATATAATGACCTTCTCGTAGCTTTTAGTGACATATTCATCTAGTGTCACTAAAATGGTCTTATCGGGACTTACATGGTGCCAGTGGTAATCAAGTGACCTTATCGTACTCTATAGCATTTCTGGTGTGTGGGATAATTTCAGTCAGAGGTGTTTTATCCTTCTAAGGTATTTAGGATTTTATATTTAGATGCAACTAAACGGATTATACTCCACGATTGACTCTGTATCGACTTGAAATTAAAACTCATCTGTTCTGCGCTCTCAGATCCGTGCGTAATGGCAAACAACTGGTGTTTTAAAAAAGAAAAGAAGAAGTAAAAGAAGATTGTAAAACTTACCTTATATTTTCTTCATTTGGCGAATTTCTCTCCTCTTTCCCTTTGATAAAATCCGAGCACAAAGCAATTATGGAATCCCAGCAGCGGCTTCCTTTACGCACGTCCACAAACAGGCGAAATACAGACTGGTTACATTCAGAGGAAACCAGCGGACAGCTTACATCTCATGTAAAAAGGTAGTGCGTGTCTGGCAGTATAAACAGTTAAACATAGCCTAAGTCATTTCAGTTGTCCCGACAAACTTGAGAGGGGAATGTATGACATTCTGGTTTAAACATGTCTTTTTCCAGAGTTCAATCGACAGAATGTGTGAAAAGTGTAGAAAGTGTGTTGCCGGCGGAAATCCATCTGATGCATCAAGGCGCAGCTCAGTTGTCTCCAGCAACGATGAAGACCCCCACGGCTTCCCGGTGCTGATGCGATCCGCTCCGGGAAGGTTTCTGGGACTGTCTGGGAGGTTGTGATGGGACCGGCAGCATGGCTGCAAATATATCATTTGCAAATAGGAATAATTATCATTTTTGAAAATTTGTAATGGGAAAATGTGTGAAGGGAAAATGGAGCTCAGCGCAAATTCTTTCAGGAAGACTTGTAAATAACTTCAATCACCACTATTTCTTCCTAAAACTATTCAGCTGTTTAGAGGCGTTCACTTTTCAGTAAACCAACCAAAATTGGCCACGAAATTTATGATCCAATCACAGCACGACATCCTGCTTTAAATGTCTTCTCTCTTGCTATCAGCTGTCGTGTCAGGGAAATAGTGCAACCCTCCTCCCTTCCACCTCTGGTCATCATCAACCACGGCAACCTGAGTCCCTTTCCAGTAGTCTTCGTTCGGTCTCCGGGCTCCTTCTCCACCATCACCAGTGTCTAGGCTACATGGGGGGGGGGGGGGGGGCAAGGGAAACTGGCCCCAGCATAGACCCCATGAGGACTGGAAATGCTAGTGGTTTTCAGCAAACGGTGGCTGTGATCATTTTAGATTCATATCGATTTCAAGATTACAATAGGGTAAAGTTAGACCATAAAAACATCCAAAGAAACTCAAAAAATCATTCATACAGGATAATGCACCAACAACCCTTGCCGAGTTTGAGAGTATCCTGCATGTATTGGTTTCATTAAGATTTCATGATTTCTAAAGCCTCGTGTACACACACACACACACACACACACACACACACACAACTTAGACTTACACATTATGTTGATACTGTGTTGATGGGCTATATCCTCTGTAATGCTGAAGCAGCATTCATTTGAGGTTGTATTAGTTTTACAGTAAAAGTGCATGTGTCAGTAATACACATATTCACTTTTGCAATGCTGCATGACTTCAAGTAGCAGTCTCTGTATGCACTGTAAATGGGAAAAAAACAATGATACTAAAAGAAATGTACAGATTAAGATAAAACAGGTCTTGACACAACAATAGTCTTTATGGTGAGATAGAAATACTAACTCTGCTCAGGCTGTTTGAACAGTTCATGTTTTATGCCAAAATGATGTCACAGATTCAAACAGTATTGCAGAAAACTGCAACTTTCAGCTTTGACGGGGGCTGTTTAAGTATGATACAGCAGAATTCTGGCTGTAGACAGTTATTTGCCAGTTTGCCACTTATTTGTAAAAGTTGAGGGAACTACCTGCAGAGAGAAACCTTGAAACTTTCAGTCATTCATATATTAACTACTGCAGAGACATCTGCTTACATTCTGCAATGGTGGAGATAATGAGCAATAGCAAAGACTAAGCAGCAGCTGCCATAAGAAAACAATTTTGACCCCTGAGGAAGATTTTGGCATCTTTGTTTTGAACACATGGCTGAAATTGAGGATTAGGGATCACACACTGAACATCAAAGATTAAGCACATATAATAGGCTACATATCTCCAACATAAACTGGCAAGAGAGACAACACCATTGAACCTGAGGGAAAATGACAATAAAAGTCCAATCATGCCATTGCCTTAGAACTTATTGCTTTGCAACATTTAACATTATGTTGCCATAAACATATTCTTTTCTATTGAGAAGTTTAAACATGTGCCTGTCATGAAGCATCTTCCTTTAAACTGACATTTTCCATTAACTGTTTCATCATACTACTCCCTTTCCTTTGAATATCAGTGAATTTATCGCAAGAGAGTTCTCAGAAAAGCTCGGCCTTTACATGATTTTACATGCTTCATCCTAATTCACAAAAAGAGTGGTCCTGTTAGTTTATTAAATACTTTGATTAACCTGCTTTTTCTCTCCAGTCTTCTGTAATCTTTATTTTAATCAAAAGCAGATCCTTTAAAGCTAATTAGCAGGCTTTTCAAGTAACACACACACACACACACACAACACACTCACTGACACACACACTCTCTGACACACACACTCTCTGACACACACACACTCTCACACACAAACTATGGAAATTGCTGTGCTTAAAATGGAGAGATTTTTCTTTGATTCCATCTTCTCCATCCTGGGAAAATTGAGTGACCATGTGGGAATAACATTGTTTTGCAGTTTAGCTCTTTGAAATACTTCTCCCAGAATGGAGGGTCAAATATGTTTCTGGGTTGAGTTTTTCTAGCAGCGGTGGTCTGATATTTCAGTTTCAAGTTATTTTTTGCGTTATTCTTATTTTGCAGAAAATCTTGGCTTTTCCAACACTTTGAAAAACTACAATGCTTTATTCCATTGTAAAAGGGTGGAGACGAGGCCATTAGAAGTTTTGACAATGTTTCCTAGAATTCCTCCCTAGTAGACACTGGATGTGTTGAAGAGTGAGTTGGATACGAAAAGACTAAATAAGTACTATCTGGTTTGATCCTTTTTCAGACCTGCCAGCTACATACCTTTCCATACAAGCGTGAGACGGAATCATAAATTCATTACAAGTCCTGTTGTCGTCGACTGACAAAATGTGTTGTGCTTCATTCATGAGATAGACCTATACTTCAGTTTTTTCCAACTGCTAACACACTAAAATTACATGCATAGCACAATTATTTAAAATGACACAGAGAGCAAAACCTCTTCTCAAGTCTCCAAAGGTCTAAACACATTTTCTGCTTTACACTCATTTTGCAATTCAAAATAGCACTTTTAAAATGCACTGAACACGGTTCTCTGCATAAGACAACAATCTGACATAAAGTCACAGTTTGCCATTTACTAAAACACTGCCATTCAAAAGGACACTACGTGAGCTAATTCAATCAGGAACTTAGTGCTCTAAAAAGACCACAGGTGAACCCCAACAATGGAAGACCCAGCTGTGCAGCGAGATGCTGCCTATTTATTTTTCTATAAATATTTTTTTTCTTTATGTAGTTTACCGTTTTAGTGAGCATATTTTTGTTCAGTCCAATGTACTGTAAATATATCTGCTTTGCATATGCTGTAGTGAATTGTTTTGAGAAAAATAAAAACAAATGGTTCAACAGCATGTGTGTCTATCTGCAAAAGTTAAGTATTTTACTTAAACCAGCCTAGTTTGCAAAATTGTATTTTAGCAATTGCAAAAAACTGTAACAACAATAATAATGACATCATTACATGTATGGTGCCTTCGGGTGTTTGTTGGAAATACCAAAACGAGCTGAGAACACAACAATATAGAAGGGACTATATACACTTCTTGTTATCTCTTCATAGCTTAAGAAATGCTGTAGTTGTCGTGTAAGGCTAAAATATTGTGACATCACGGTTGCGTTTTTCCTAAAGACAACTGAAGAAAACTGTGTTAGAACAGTAATACAAGAGTTTTCTCAATTGTTTACGCACAAATGGTCGTACCTGAGACACAATGACCACAACATGCAACTCATGCACCAACCCCCTGAACAAATTCTGCAAAACTACATGCACAATTCCTGCTTTACACTCAAAATTGCTCTTTTCAAAACACCACACACAATTCTCTGCATTTGGCACAATTTCCATAAAGAAAATCTTTTGTTTTCACAATGAACACACTGCCATTAAAATATGCACACTGACTCACATGGGCAAACACCTGTCATGAAGTTTTACAATTAGCAATCAGAGCTTTAGCATAAAAAGGCAATATGTGAGCTCTTCTGTTTTGGAGCAATGGATGCCAACATTGGAAATAAAGGCAGAGCCAGAGGAGAGAAAGTACGAGGACAACAATGAGGCAGAGGAAGGCCAAGGAATGTTATCTCTGATAGAGTTTTTTCCTATTGCTGACACACAATTTTGCAAACTAGTCTGTTTTATCAAAATACGTAACACAATTCACAAAACCACACACCAAAACCGCAAAATACCTCATGTATCCTGTAAAATTAAGCACTGCAACCGTAACTTCACATAGCATTATCAAAATTTAAACTTTTGCATGAAATGGCACACACTTTATTCAAATTGCCAGATTTTTGCCTAACCAACTACACACTGTTGGGTATAATGAAAAGCACCCCCATCTTTAGTATGCTTTGCCATAATACAGTTTTTCTCGATTGTTTACACACATTTTCTGAAAGAATGCCTCATATTCTCAGAACACTAAACACAAATCAAAAAACACACACACAATGGGCAAAACCCCTCAATTCTCCTGCAAAATTAAACTTTACATTCAAAACAACGTTATTTCTTCTCAAAATGGTATTTTGTTTTCAAATGACACACACAAACCATCATTTGAATAGACATTCATAAGAACCAGTTGAACACTGGTGTGCTCAGTGTAAAACACTACGATGGATGGAAAACACTTCTTCTCCATTCATTATAATGAATTTTTGTTCAGTGTTACACTTACTACAGTATAAGTGTGTTGTAAAATATTTGAGAATATTGTTTTTATACTCAGAACACATAAATACACAGAAACAAATATATTTTATTTGTTCCACAAAACATGTACACAGTGAACATCCCATTCCTAACCAACACAAAGTTGGACATACAATACATACAAAACACCAGAAGAATTTACTGTACACAGTTACAGTAAAAAAAACTACTATGCTGCATCCTGTCTTCTGATGCGGTCTGGCCAGAGCACCTCATCCACATCACAAGCAATGTTTTCCCGGGCCAAGCAGCGGGGGAAATATTGCCTGGTGATTCCAGCCATGAAGAGCATCAGCTGCTTTATGTCCATATGCGTCCTCCATAGCTCGGAGAAGAGGGATACGCAGTTGTGGATTTCGGTCATACACTTTCTATCTCCAGGCAGA
>NC_045752.1:7669055-7676583 GCF_008692095.1 Etheostoma spectabile
TGAGGAATGGAGAATATGGAGGGAGATAAACAACTAAAAGCCTGGGTGGGCAGTGAACAAGTGATGAACCAGATCAGCCCTGTGGAAACTTCCGTTGTCCCAAATATAATTTGTTTGTTAGTAATATTGCAATTCTTTGACTCTTTCTGAACTGCGTTCAAATGGCACCCTGTAGACCGGCTTCATCCTGAGATGATTTCTGCACAAGACACGGTCCAGTGTTGATAAGCTTACCCAATCAATATTTGGAACTATGTCATTGTTTTTCTTTGTATTTACCGTAGTGTTGTGTATGGCATTATTTTCTAGGACCATATTCATGAGTTCAGTTTCCTGTCAAAGCGACAGAAGACGTTCCCGACCACCTTGTGTTGTTCTGCCAAACAAATAGTAAAATACTGTAAATACTGTGAAGGAATACAAAGTAGGAATACTGTGCAGTACTGCAATATTCTAGTGAGAGTAGATTTCTTACCTATTCTAATTTCGGAAGTTTGGGATGATGGATGCTACTGTGTACCTGCTGTACTCTCTGCCCATCAGAGATTACAGTCCTTCCTCTTCCTCTTCCTCGTCCACCTCCTACTGTCATCTAACAAATACCCATTACAATATGATCATATGCAAGTGAATAGTACCAGATATTAAGCAAGATGCCAAATTACCACACCGCCGCACGTGGGAGTGAAGTTCTCTCCCAATTCGTATAGAGTGCGTCATTAGGTGCTGCCTAACATCATGAACGCCACTCTCCCCTGCGCATACTGTACTTGTTGAATCCTCATGCGTTTGCACGACACCACTGTGCTGGTATAATGAGTCAACACACCTCTCAATATAGGTGGTCAGACAGCAAAATGGCCAACAAAAAAGAAGAAATCAACCAGAGCCTGGCTTCAGGGGGGTGGGTCTGGCGACCATAAACGTCATACACAGTAGGGGTGATACAGGGGACTGCTCACTACTCACACCAAGAAAATACTGACGGGTGCCGACTCCCAGTCCGATGGGGGGGGTCGCGCGGAGTGTTACAGGGGATGCTGGGGGTGCAGGTGGGGGAGGAGGCCAGAGCGGGTCAACCCAGGCCGGGAGGGCGGAGTCAGGAGAGCGAGGTCCACCCCGGATATGGCAGTGCCGAGGGGCGAAGATCGTGGGTGAAGGGCGCTATATAATGACCTTCTCTAGCTTTTAGTGACATATTCATCATTGTCACTAAATGTCTTATTCGGACTTACATGGGCCCATTGGTAATCAAGTACCTTACGTACTCTATACATTTCTGGTGTGTGGATAATTTCAGTCAGAGGTGTTTAATCCTTCTAAGGTATTAGGATTTTATATTAATGCAACTAAACGGATATACTCCACGATTGACCTGTATCGACTTGAAATTAAAACTCATCTGTTCTCGCGCTCTCAGTCCTTCGTAATGGCAAACACTGGTGTTTTTAAAAAGAAAAGAAGAAGTAAAAGAAGATTGTAAACTTACCTTATATTTTCTTCATTTGGGCGAATTTCTCTCCTCTTTTCCCTTTGATAAAATCCGAGCACAAAGCAATTAGGAATCCCGCGGCTTCCTTAACGCACGTCTCACAACAGGCGAAATACAGACTGGTACATTCAGAGGAAACCAGCGGACAGCTTACATCTCATGTAAAAAGGTATGCGTGTCTGGCAGTATAAACAGTTAAACATAGCCTAAGTCATTTCATTTTCCCGACAACTTGAGAGGGGAATGTATGACATTCTGGTTTAAACATGTCTTTTTTCCAGAGTTCAATCGACAGAATTGTTGAAAAGTGTGAAAGTGTGTTGCCGGCGAAATCCATCTGATGCATCAAGCGCAGCTCAGTTGTCTCCAGCACGATGAAGACCCCACGGCTTCCCGGTGCTGATGCATCCGCTCCGGGAAGGTTTCTGGGACTGTCTGGAGTTTGTGATGGACGACCGGCAGCATGGCTGCAAATATATCATTTCAAATAGGAATAATTATCATTTTTGAAAATTTGTAATGGGAAAATGTGTGAAGGGAAAATGGAGCTCAGCGCAAATTCTTTCAGGAAGACTTGTAAATAACTTCAATCACCACTATTTCTTCCTAAAACTATTCAGCTGTTTAGAGGCGTTCACTTTCCAGTAAACCCACCAAATTGGCCCCGAAATTTTGATCCAATCACAGACGACATCCTGCTTTAAATGTCTTCTCTCTTGCTATCAGCTGTCTTTTCAGAGAAACGTGCAACCCTCCTCCTCCCCTTCCACCTCTGGTCATCATCAACCACGGCAACCTGAGGTCCCTTTCCAGTAGCTTCTTCTTCGTTCGGTCTCCGGCTCCTTCTCCACCATCACCAGTGTCTAGGCTACATGGGGGGGGGGGGGGGGGGGCAAGGGACACTGGCCCCAGCATAGACCCCATGGAAACTGTTAATGCTAGTGGTTTTCAGCAAACGGTGGCTGTGATCATTTTAGATTCATATCAGATTTCAAGATTACAATAGGGTAAGTTAGACCAAAAACATCCAAAGACTCAAAAAATCATTCATACAGGATAATGCACCAACAACCCTTGCCGAGTTTGAGAGTACCTGCATGTATTGGTTTCATTAAGAATTTCATGATTTCTAAAGCCTCGTGTACACACACACACACCACACACACACACACACACACAACTTAGACTTACACATATGTTGATACGTGTTGATGGGCATAATCCTCTGTAATGCTGAAGCAGCATTCATTTGAGGTTGTATTAGTTTTTACCAGTAAAAGTGCATGTGTTCAGTAATAACATATCCACTTTTGCAATGCTGCATGACTCATCAGTAGCGTCTCTGTATGCACTGTAAATGGAAAAAAACAATGATACTAAGAATGTACAGATTAAGATAAAACAGGTCTTGACACAACAATATCTTATGTGAGATAGAAATACTAACTCTGCTCAGGCTGTTTGAACAGTTCATGTTTTATGCCAAAATGATGTCACAGATTCAAACAGTATTGCAGAAAACTGCAACTTTCAGCTTTGACGGGGCTGTTTAGTGAATACAGCGAATTCTGGCTGTAGACAGTTATTATTTGCCATTTTGCCACTTATTTGTAAAGTTGAGGGAACTACCTGCAGAGAGAAACCTTGAAACTTTCAGTCATTCATATATTAACTACTGCAGACATCTGCTTCATTCTGCAATGGTGAGATAATGCAAATAGCAAAGATAAGCAGCAGCTGCAGCAGAAAACAATTTTGACACCTGAGGAAGATTTTGGCATCTTTGTTTTGAACACTTGCTGAAATTGAGATTAGGGATCACACACTGACATCAAAGATTAAGCACATATATAGGCTACATATCTCCAACATAAACTGGCAGAGAGACAACACCATTGAACCTGAGGGAAAATGACAATAAATCCAATCAGCCATTGCCTTAGAACTTATTGCTTTGCAACATTTAACATTATGTTGCCATAAACATATTCTTTTCTATTGAGAAGTTTAAACATGTGCCTGTCATGAAGCATCTTCCTTTAAACTGACATTTTCCATTACTGTTTCATCATACTACTCCTTTCCTTTGAATATCAGTGAATTAATCGCAAGAGAGTTCTCAGAAAATCCGGCCTTTACATGATTTTACATGCTTCATCCTAATTCACAAAAGATGGTCCTGTTGTTTATTAATACTTTGTAACCTGCTTTTTCTCTCCAGTCTTCTGTAATCTTATTTTAATCAAAAGCAGATCCTTTAAAGCTAATTAGCAGGCTTTTCAAGTAACACACACACACACACACAACAACCTCACTGACACACACACTCTCTGACCACACAACTCTCTGACACACACACACTCTCACCACCAACTATGGAAATTGCTGTGCTTAAAATGAGATATTTTTTCTTTGATTCCATCTTCTCCATCCTGGGAAAATGAGTGACCATGTGGGAATAACATTGTTTTGCAGTTTAGCTCTTTGAATACTTCTCCAGAATGGAGGGTCAATATGTTTCTTTCTGGGTTGAGTTTTTCTAGCAGCGGTGGTCTGATATTTCAGTTTCAAGTTATTTTTTGCGTTATTCTTATTTTGCAGAAAATCTTGGCTTTTCCAACACTTTGAAAACTACAATGCTTTATTCCATTGTAAAAGGTGGAGACGAGGCCATTAGAAGTTTTGACAATGTTTCCTAGAATTCCTCCCTATAGACACTGGATGTTTGAAGAGTGGTTGGATACGAAAAGACTAAATAATACTATCTGGTTTTTGATCCTTTTTCAGACCTGCCAGCTACATACCTTTCCATACAAGCGTGAGACGGAATCATAAATTCATTACAATCTGTTGTCGTCGACTGACAAAATGTGTTGTGCTTCATTCATGAATAGAGCCTATACTTCAGTTTTTTCCAACTGCTAACACACTAAAATTACATGCAGTCACAATTATTTAAAATGACACAGAGAGCAAAACCTCTTCTCAGTCTCCAAAGGTCTAAACACTTTCTGCTTTACACTCATTTTGCAATTCAAAATAGCACTTTTTAAAATGCACTGAACACGTTCTCTGCATAAGACACACATCTACATAAAGTCACAGTTTGCCATTTACTAAAACACTGCCATTCAAAGGACACTACTGTGAGCTAATTCAATCAGAACTTAGTGCTCTAAAAAGACCACAGGTGAACCCCAACATGGAAGACCCAGCTGTGCAGCGAGATGCTGCCTATTTATTTTCTCTAATTTTTTTTTTCTTTATGTGTTTACGTTTTAGTGAGCATATTTTTGTTCAGTCCAATGTACTGTAAATATATCTGCTTTGCATATGCTGTAGTGAATTGTTTTGGAAAAATACAAACAATGGTTCAAAGCATTTGTTGATCTGCAAAAAGTTAAGTATTTTACTTAAACCAGCCTATTTTGCAAAATTGTATTTTAGCAATTGCAAAAACTGGTAACAACAATAATAATGACATCATTACATGTATGGTGCCTTCGGTTGTTTGTTTGAAATACCAAAACGAGCTGAGAACACAACAATATAGAAGGGACTATATACACTTCTTGTTATCCTTCATAGCTTAAGAATGCTGTATTTGTCGTGTAAGGCTAAAATATTGTGACATCACGGTTGCGTTTTTCCTAAAGACAACTGAGAAAACTGTGTTAGAACAGTAATACAAGATTTTCTCAATTGTTTACGCACAAATGGTCGTACCTGAGACACAATGACCACAACAGCAACTCATCACCAACCCCCTGAACAAATTCTGCAAAACTACATGCACAATTCCTGCTTTACACTCAAAATTGCTCTTTTCAAAACACCACACACATTCCTGCATTTGGCACAATTTCCATAAAAAAATCTTTTTGTTTTCACATTGAACACACTGCCATTAAAATATGCACACTGACTCACATGGCAACACCTGTCATGAAGTTTTACAATTAGCAATCGAGCTTTAGCATAAAAGGCAATATGTGAGCTCTTCTGTTTTGGAGCAATGGATGCCAACATTGGAAATAAAGGCAAGCAGAGGATGAAGAGTACGAGGACAACAATGAGCGAGGAGGCCAGGAATGTTATCTCTGATAGATTTTTTTCCTATTGCTGACACACAATTTTGCAAACTAGTCTGTTTTAAATCAAAATACGTACACATTCACAAAACCCACCAAACCGCAAAATACCTCATGATCCTGTAAATTAAGCACTGCAACCGTAACTTCACATAGCATTATCAAAATTTAAACTTTTGCATGAAATGGCACACCTTTTATTCAAATTGCCAGATTTTTGCCTAACCAACTACACACTGTTGGGTATAATAAAAGCCACCCCCATCTTATTATGCTTTGCCATAATACAGTTTTTCTCGATTGTTTACACACATTTTCTGAAAGAATGCCTCATATTCTCAGAACACTAAACCAATCAAAAACACACACACAATGCACAAACCCCTCAATTCTCCTGCAAAATTAAACTTTACATTCAAACAACGTTTTTTCTTCTCAAAATGGTATTTTTGTTTCAAATGACACACACAAACCATCATTTGAATAGACATTCATAAGAACCAGTTGAACACTGGTGCTCAGTGTAAACCACTACGTTGAGTGGAAAACACTTCTTCTCCATTCATTTAATGAATTTTTGTTCAGTGTTACACTTACTACAGTATAGTGTGTTGTAAAATATTTGAGAATATTGTTTTTATACTCAGAACACATAAATACACAAGAACAAATATATTTTATTTTGTTCCACAAAACATGTACACAGTGACATCCCATTCCTAACCAACACAAAGTTGGACATACAATACATACAAAACACCAGAAGAATTTACTGTACACAGTTACGTAAAAAAAACTACTATGCTGCATCCTGTCTTCTGATGCGGTCTGGCCAGAGCACCTCATCCACATCACAACAATGTTTTCCCGGGCCAAGCAGCGGGGGAAATATTGCCTGTTGATTCCAGCCATGAAGAGCATCACTGCTTTATGTCCATATGCGTCCTCCATAGCTCGAGAGAGGAATACGCAGTTGGATTTCGGTCATACACTTCTATCTCCAGGCAGAAAAATTCCTCAATAGATTGAGGATGGAAATATGGAGGAGATAAACAACTAAAAGCCGGGTGGGCAGTGAACAAGTGATGAACCAATCACCCTGTGAAACTTCCGTTGTCCCAAATATAATTTGTTTGTTAGTATATTGCATTCTTTGACTCTTTCTGAACTGCGTTCAAATGGCACCCTGTAGACCGGCTTCATCCTGAGATGATTTCTGCACAAGACACGGTCCAGTGTTGATAAGCTTACCCAATCAATATTTGGAACTAGTTCATTGTTTTTTCTTTGTATTTACCGTAGTGTTGTGTATGGCATTATTTTCTAGGACCTATTCATGATTTCAGTTTCCTGTCAAAGCGACGAAGACGTTCCCGACCACCTTGTGTTGTTCTGCCAAACAAATAGTAAAATACTGTAAATACTGTGAAGGAATACAAAGTAGGAATACTGTGCAGTACTGCAATATTCTAGTGAGAGTAGATTTTTTACCTATTCTAATTTCGGAAGTTTGGGATGATGGATGCTACTGTGTACCTGCTGTACTCTCTGCCCATCAGAGATTACAGTCCTTCCTCTTCCTCTTCCTCGTCCACCTCCTACTGTCACTCCTCTGGCTCTGCCTCTGTTTCCAATGTTAGCATCCATTCCTCCAAAACAGAAGAGCTCACCTTTTGCCGTTTTATGCTAAAGCTCTGATTGCTAACTGTAAAGCTGTGTGACGGGTGTTTGCCCTTGTGATGAGTCAGTGTGCATATTTGAATGGCGGCGTGTTCCTTGTGAAGACAAGAGATTTTCTTCATGAAAATTGTGCCAAAGGCAGAGAATTGTGTGTAGTGTTTTGAAAAAAGTGTGTTTTAGAACTGCAGTCTGAGTGTGGAGCAGGAATTGTGCTTGTAGTTTGGCAGAATTGGTTCAGGGGGTTGGTGACTGAGTTACATGTTGT
>NC_045752.1:7676608-7676814 GCF_008692095.1 Etheostoma spectabile
GGTCATTGTGTCTCAAGTACCAGTATTTGTGTGTAAACAATTGAGAAAAACTGTACTAAAACATGTATCAGGTTGTTCACATGCACAGAAATAGTTGCAGATACACACATGCTGTTGATACATTTTATGTTCACTACAGTAAACAAGTCAGTGCAACATATGCATAGCAAATATATTTTCATGGGACTGAACAAAAATATTCTTAC
>NC_045752.1:7676824-7677318 GCF_008692095.1 Etheostoma spectabile
AGTAAACTGAAAAAGAAAATTTCAGAAAAAAATATATCACAGTAAAAAAAGAGGCAAGAAAAATGACTTGGCAGCATCTGGCTGCACAACCAGGTCTGGCCACAACGCCTCGTCAAAATCACAGGCAATGTCTTCCCCTGCCAGACGTCAAGGGAAGAAGCGCCTTGAGTGCCTTATCCATCCCTGAATTGCACCAAAATAAATCTCATCACATGCCTCTTCCATAGCCTGCACAAGAGGCATGCACACAAAGTGCTGCCGGTCGTGTACCTTCCACTGCCATGCCAAAAAGAACTCTTCTATGGGGTTCAGAAATGGTGAGTATGGTGGAAGGTATTGCACGAGAAATGTTGGGTGGTCAGTTTTGGACTGAGGCTGCATGATGAAAGCTCACGTTGTTCCATACTACAACGTACCAGTTTCCTTGATGGTCTACATCATTCATTTGCTCTGGTGGTATGAGAATGTTGTGAAGTCTGTCCAGAAATGTGAGA
>NC_045752.1:7677328-7677551 GCF_008692095.1 Etheostoma spectabile
GGGCTGTGTTGTATGGTCCAAGGTTGGCATGACGGTGGAGGACACCATGCATACTAGAGATGACAGCCCACGTTGTGATGTTCCCACCACGTTGGCCAGGAATATCCATAATGGCTCTGTGGCCAATGATGTGCTTACATCCTGATTGGAGTGTTGACAATTACCGCTGAGGTGTTTGGCCAGGTAGCACATGTAATTGGCCAATTAGCTCATGTAGTGTCAT